>NC_057711.1:22744919-22746322 GCF_004010195.1 Chiloscyllium plagiosum | reverse complement strand
TGTTGTGAAACTTGAAAGGGTTCAGAAAAGATTTACAAGGATGTTGCCAGGGTTGGAGGATTTGAGCTATAGGGAGAGACTGAACAGGCTGGGGCTGTTTTCCCTGGAGCGTCGGAGGCTGAAGGGTGACCTTATAGAGGTTTACAAAATTATGAGGGGCATAGATAGGATAAATTGACAAAGACTTTTCCCTGGGGTCGGGGAATCCAGACGAGAGAGCATAGGTTTAGGGTGAGAGGGGCAAGATATAAAAGAGACCTAAGGAGCAACGTTTTCACGCAGAGGGTGGTACGTGTATGGAATGAGCTGCCAGAGGATGTGGTGGAAGCTGGTACAATTGCAACATTAAGATGGGTATATGAATAGGAAGGGTTTGGAGGGACATGGGCCGGGTGCTGGCAGGTGGGACTAGATTGGGTGAGGATATCTGGTCGGCATGGACAGGTTGGACTGAAGGGTCTGTTTCCATGCTGTACATCTCTATGACTCTATGACTTATAACTGAGAGTACATTTATCCCTGTGCTGTGGTTACACCATGTCTTGTGGGAGGAAAGAGATGTAGAAAGGCAAAAGGGTTTAGGGAGGCAGTTCAAGAGGGATGGTATGTACAACTGAAGGGAGAATCACCATGATGGACTGAAAGTAGACAGGGATGCATAACATATGAGAATCGTAGCAGAACCCGATCTATCGATAAACATTAAAAGACTTATTTGCAGTAGCAGTCAACTGATATCATTAGGTTAAAAATTACACAACACCAGGTTATAGTCCGACAGGTTTATTTGGAAGTATACTAGCTTTTGGAGCACTGCTCCTTCACACTAGCTCTGAAAGCTAGTGCTTCCAAATAAACCTGTTGGGCTATAACCTGGTGTTGTGTAATTGTTAACTTTGTACATCTCAGTCCATATAGGAATCATGGCCATCATTAGGAACAGACAAACTTAACACTTTGTTATCGAGCTTTTTGCAGCAGAGAGTGGCGGGAGCTGGGCGGAAGTGAAGTCGGAGCGCAAAGCTGGTCATGAAGGTAAGTGATTGTTATTTGAGTGGGTGTGTTCTCGACCCCAGGTCCTACAAAGTAGGGCCTCCCTCCCACCCTCCTCCTCTAACCTAAACAGACTTGCCCCAAAAAGAGGGTCCAAGGAAGTTCCTGTGGATTGAAGAGTGAGGCTTTAGCTCAGGAGTCTTTGACAAGGAGGTTGAGTGAAGTGATTACGCCACAGTTGAAGAGGGTGAAGACATGACTGCCAAGCTGGTTCAGTGTGCTACGTGCTTGGGAGGTCAACGGCTCTGGTGTGTCTGGCTCGTATAAGTGTGGAAAGTGTGTGCACGTTCAGCTACTGACCGAGCATATTGCAGCACTGATGAAAGAACTCGAAGACCTTCGGCTCATCC
>NC_057711.1:22720194-22741241 GCF_004010195.1 Chiloscyllium plagiosum | reverse complement strand
GCAGGAAACATGTTTCCACTGATGGGTGAGTGCCGATCCAGAGGACACAGCTTAAAAATACGGGGTAGACCATTTAGGACAGAGATGGGGAGAAACTTCTTCACCCAGAGAGTGGTGGCTGTGTGGAATGCTCTGCCCCAGAGGGCAGTGGAGGCCCAGTCTCTGGATTCATTTAAGAAAGAGTTGGATAGAGCTCTCAAGGATAGTGGAATCAAGGGTTATTGAGATAAGGCAGGAACAGGATACTGATTAAGGATGATCAGCCATGATCATATTGAATGGTGGTGCAGGCTCGAAGGACAGAATGGCCTACTCCTGCACCTATTGTCTATTGTCTATTCTACTTTTGCAACTAATGTGGCCAGGTAACTGAATAGAGACAGGGTATAAACCTGTGGCCATTCTCTTCTGTATGGCTCAAGCTTCACACAAGCCAGTCAAATTTGCCACTGAACTGCTGGGGAGATCTGGCATTACAGCTTCACCCTGCTTCCTCGATGTCAGGTAGAGCACTGTGAATTCCTTTAAAAAGATGTTGATTTTTTAAAAAGCGCTGATGTCAAAAACAATGAAAGGGACAGGCCACTCAGCAGTGAAATTGCCAAGAATAAATTGAATCAAATACTTTAGACTTGACACTCTCCTCGACTGAGTCCTTGATGCAGGATGCATTTTCAATGAGCCAGTCATTCATGGAAAGGTAACAACTGAAAATATTGTTTGTGTGCATCACTGTTCATCAAGCTATTTACCACAGCCACATATGGTACAAGCCAATATGGTACAAGCCAATATGGTACAAGCCAATATGGCGAATTGCTTTTATGATTACTAAATCAAAAATAACGGACAATGTGATTGGGTTTTGTATACTCATAAATCACTTCTGGATGGAGTTTACATATTTATTGCGCTTGTTTATAAAGTACTACTATAAAAAGCAAAACATGAGAATGTTTTCTGATTATTGTGAAGTGTCTCACTCCACAGCACATGAACGATGCTGGATGCTTACATAAATGCAAACGTCCAGTTCACAATCCTGCATTCTGGGTGCATGTTGGCATTTTGCTCTTAAAATTGTTGCAACGGCCAAAGTGGTTTTGCCATTGCCACATCTCTATCGCATACAATATTGCTGTACAGCTCAAATAAGATGCTCATGGAAAGGCACCATTCAAAATGTTAGGCTCACAGAGCACACGTTCTGTTTAATTGCTTTTGGTGAGACAAATATTGACTTTACAAGACAATAGTTATGTGGCTAGGTTAGTTACATTTCTGATCATGGGAACTTGGAGGATGGTGATGTTGAGGAAATTCAGTGTCGATAGCACCTTAGTCTCGTGATGGCTGGCAAGAGCAGATGATTAGCTTCTGTCTTGTGGGAGGTGATCACTGCCTAGAGTTTGTGTGGCTTGAATATTACTGCCACATATCAGTCACTGAGGAACTCTGAAAGGCATTGATCTTTTGACAATCATCACTGGAGAGGAGGCTACTGCTGAAACAACTGGCCGAAAGTGGCAATGGCGACATGAAGAATAATTGTTTTCAAACAGCGAGTGGTTAGCATCTGAAATCAGGCAGTGAGACACTGCCTCACAGTGTAGTAAATGCCAGTTCCATCAATGTATTGAAGAGGGAATTGGATTATTGCCGGAGAGAAGAAGAATATGCAAAGCTGGGGAGCGAAGGTTAGGAATGACACTCAGTAAATTGCTCCCACAGAGAGCTGACAGAGACATGACAAGCTGAACAGCCTTCTGTTGTGCGGTAACATTTCAGAGATTCTGTGAAGTGGCTGTAAATGCTTGGGCCTACTGCCCTGAGGAAGCCCTCTGGTAATGTCCTCAGGCTGAGGTAATTAGCGTCCAACAATCATAACCATAATTTTTTACACTGGGCATGGCTCCAGCCAACAATTCCTCAGCCAAATTCCTCCTGACTTCATTTTATGAGGGCTCCTTCATACCATACTTGGTAAAATGCTGCATTGATGTCAAGTGCAGTCATTTTCACCTCACCTCTGGAGTTCAGCTCTTTTTTATCCACTTTTGGGTTAAGGTTGTGGCGTGAAGCTGCTCGTCCATTTCCCCACGCACCCCCATTCCACCAGGAGTAATGTCAGCGTGCTACCAACAGGACATCACTGGACTTTTAGCTGTCAACTGCAGAGTGATGGAGGCAGAGACTTCTGCCTCTGAGTGCACCTGCTGTGGAACCGCAGGTCAATCTGATTGGCTGGTATTTCCAGCAGACCCTGGCACTGCCAAACGTTTGGGTGGGAGACCGCTGGATTCACAACCCATTTCATGAGGAAGGCCCAATAGATTTGCAGTGAGGTACATCAAGTGGTTCCTCCACCCATGGAAGGAGGATGCAAAGGGGGAGGAGGACAAGATTTGGTAAGCTGATTGCCAAGAAGGCACAACAACACCTTTTCTACCTCAGGCGAATCAGGAAATTTAGTATGACCATAAGGACCATCACCAACTTCTACGGATGCACCATTGAGAGCATACTGTCTGGGTGCATAATGGTCTGTACAGCAACTGTTTTGCACAGGACCATAAGAAACTACAGAAGTTGGTGTGCACAGCCCAGACCAACACGGAAGCCATCCTTCTATCCATGGACATCATTTACATGGTCCGCTGCTGTGGAAAGGCTACCATCATCAAAGACCCATCGCACCCCAGTAATGTTCTCCTACAACCCCTTCCATCAGGCAGAAGTTACAGAAGCCTGAAGCAGGTTCAGGAACAGCTTCTTCCCTGCTGTTATTAGTCTGATGAATGAGCTCTCCAGCCTCAAGTAATACTTATCTCGCTAATGCTGATCTTGCCTACCGCACGGCATGTGCAATATAATCTGTATGCCTCTAAGTCTTTTTGAACTATATATCCTTGCTTACTATGATCTGCCTGTACTGCTCAGAAACAAAGCTTTTCACTGTACTTTGGTACATCTGACAATAAATCAATCAATCAATCAATACAGTGGTTTCCCCTGATGCATGAAGAACATTCCCTTAAACATAGTACCCTACCACTTCCTTCCCATTGTTTCAAGGGCTTTAAAAAAATGGCTTGTCTATTCAGACCTACCTGACCATGTCAACTGTTTTTTGAAGCGAGTGGAGTAATACTCATTATGTCATTAAATGTGATAGGAAGGCTGCCAATTTCGGCATATGATTTCAGGTTGAGGTGAATGGGAAGGAGGTGGTCTGGGAACCCACCTGATTTTACATAAACTCGCTTCCCCTACACCTGACCTGAACTCCAACCCACCCAACCAGCCCACTGGGTGTAGTGAAAAAGAACCTGAGGTTTGCCATCAAGTAACGTCAGAGAAAATCAAACTGAGAACAGGTTAGTGTGTTTCACATTCCAGTCAGAATGTTTGTCCAGAGCACAGAAATTTCAGGTTAAAATAAAATGTAAGACCATAAAGATGCCTCAAAAGACATTAGGAAGAACAAAGTGCGAGAACAGGAGTGAATGTGGATCGTACAGCGCATCGAGCTGACTATGCCATTCGACACCTTCACGGCTTATCTTGGGCTTCAGATCTATTATCCTGCCCATTCCCTTCTCCCTCAATTCCCTGAGATAGCAAAACTCTGTCTACCACAGTGTTAAACAAACAAGAGTCAATAGCAAAATTTACAATGGCAAGAGAACATATTTTTAACCAGACTTTCCCACAGAGACTAATTGGCATTGAATTTGTACACAAAGGTAATTTTTCCTTTTCATCTCTTATTTAAAAAACAGGGAACTTCCACACTGCATTACTTTGTCTATTTTTGAAACTAACTTTATCATAGCAGGGAGTTGGCAATTTGACATCATGCAAAGAAATCCTGGAACCAAAATCACTTGAACTACTAAAGGAAGAAAACACAACAGTATCTAGAGGGAGCTGGTAATATCACTGGGCAAGCGAATTCAGAAACTCTGGAGGCATGGTGGCTCAGTGGTTAGCACAGCTGCCTCACAGCACCAGGGAGCTGGGTTTACTGTACGGAGTTTGCACATTCTCCCGCGTCTGCTCAGGTTCCCTCCGGCTGCTCCGGTTTCCTCCCACAGTCCAAAGATGTGCAGGTTAATTGGATTGGCCATGCTAAATTGACCATAGTGTCCAGGGATGTGAAGGTTGGGTGGATTAGCCAATGGAAATGCAGGTTATAGGATGGGGTGGTGTTGGCGGGGGGGGCAGGTATGTCTGGATGGGATGCACTTTGGAGAGTCGCTGTGGACCTATTGGGCCAAATGATCTGTTTCTACATTGTTGGGATTCTATGATTCTAATGCCCTGAAGGACATGGTTTCAAACACACCAGGGCAGATGGCGATATTTCAATTCAATGAAATGTTAGCCGATTCACAAGCTAAATGACACAGTTGATGTTTGTTAAAAATCTACCTGATTCACTAATGTCTTACCATCTGCCATCCTTATGGAGACTGACCTATAATTGACTCCAGACCAACAATAATGTGGTTGACTCCTATTGGGAATAAGTGCTGGCTTGAGGATTCTTGTGGTGCAGTGGGAATATGTCCATCTTTGGGCCTGAGAGCTTGAGTTCATATCTTAGCTGCTACAGAGGTGTCGCATAGCATGTCTGAACAGGTTGATTAGAGATATCTAAATTGATGAATCAGGACTCAACCAAATTAACAACTGGCCTACATCCCATGGACGAGGACAAAATATTAATTTTTGGTTGTAATGATAATGCTCTTAACAAATCCAAAGGCTTTGATTCTGAGACATGTTGCTGAGGAATAATAGGGACACTGTGTGAAAAAAAAGGTGCACCTCAACAGTAAGCAATGATCATCAAAGAAATCACATTCCTCACGAACACTATACAGGTTTATCTGATGCAAAGTTCAATGGTGCAGACCAAATTTGATCTGCATTAAGCCTATTTTAGCTCTGATCGTTCTTCCACACACCCCAAATGGAAGCAAATATTGGCACACACTTTAACTACAACAGGAGTAATGGTTACTTGTATAAATTGCTGGTAAAAGAAAAGAAAATGACACAAGGTAAAAGGGAAACAAAACCAAACGCTAAAATCAAAAGTTTGATTTCAGCAAAAATGAATGAGTAAAACTGTAGACGTATTGATGACCGTTGGACTATCTAAAACAGTTATCCTTTAGTAAAATTAAAAAAGACTTGCATTTGTCCAATACTTCACAATGTCCAAAAACATTTTCCTGCCAGTTGAACAACTACAACTTGCATTTAACACAGTAAAATAGCTCAAAGAATCATGACACATCAGAATCCCTTAACGCAAGTGGCCAACAGTTTGTTGAAGAGGTAGATTTGTGAAAGGAGCAGGAGTGGGGTGCTAGTCTGCCCGCTTGCACATGTTGTGGGAGGCAGTTTAAGGACAGCTTAAGGGGAGAAAATACTGACAAGAAGCAAGGACCTCTCACCCTAAGGAAGAAAATGAATAATCACAACAGAAACCAGGGTGTCTATATTATTAGAATCTACCAGCACAAATTACCCAAAATCAGCAAAATCACTGAACTTTTATTGACGTTAGTTTTACTGAATTTATTTTACTGTAAAATTATTGTAAAGTGAAAAAGGATTATGAAACAAAAAGTAAATACCCAGGTAATATAAATTAATTTTAAAACTCAGTTATCTCTGGAGCACTTTGTGAAGTTAATTAAACTGCTGAAGTTAGAAACAAGTTTAGATTAGATTAGATTAGATTAGATTAGATTACATTACAGTATGGAAACAGGCCCTTCGGCCCAACAAGTCCACACCGACCCGCCGAAACGCAACCCACCCATACCCCTACATTTACCCCTATACCTAACACTAGGGGCAATTTAGCATGGCCAATTCACCTGACCTGCACATCTTTGGACTGTGGGAGGAAACCGGAGCACCCGGAGGAAACCCACGCAGACACGGGGAGAACGTGCAAACTCCACACAGTCAGTCAGTTGAAAAGCATTACCCCTCTCATAGAAAAGTTACTCTCTCTGTATCACCCAGTTTCTTTCAAGAAAACTGAGAGCTCCAACAAAGAGCAACAAGAAAGTTGAGGGTCAAGTCAGTCACCAATAACACATTCTTGGCAAGCGTCTTCACATTAGATATAAAATACTTTTAATCCCCGACACATAAAAGAGATTTTATTTTCTTGGGAAAAAAAGTCAGCTTTTTTTCTCTCTGCAAAGGTGCTAAATCAAATAGAACAGATTAATTCACAGCAGCTGACAAAATACACGCCAATGAATAGTGCAAAATAGTCCAAAAGAAATAAAGACATTCAGGCTGCCCACCTTCATTTTAACCGCTGCCCTGTGGCTGCTTGCTCCATGTCTTGTTGCTATCCAATGTCGGTCTGCTTTAAGTATTGAAAGCTTAAAATTGGACCAGAAAAAGATCCCAGATAAAAGTAATTATTGGCAAAGATAGTTCCATTAAAAAATATTTGGTGCACAAATGCACTCAGAACGTACACCAAGCAATTGCTTGCAATGTGTACCAGAAGCATTTGGTTAAAAGTATACAGCACAATAGAATGATGGCTTGAACTTTTCGGGAACAAGTTTTACAGATTGGACATGGTTCTCCCTTCAATCATTCATCTGGCACACACAATGGTTTGTTAAGGAAGAGGCAAAACAAGATCCAGTAGCATGAATTAACCGTTTTAATACTGAACTGAGTGCAAGAATAGTCAGTACAGCTGTCAGGACAAATACTGGAACTCAGGATTTCAGGGTAAATCTACCAGCTGACCTTCAGTCATCCTTTTTAATACAACAGTTGTGCTTTGAAATATACTGTGAAAATAATGAAAGCTTTACACACTGATTATATTTCTCCACTCCACTTTAGGACTAATTAGTGTAATGAAATTGCAAACATATCCACCTTCATGCTAAATTTAAAAAGGCACAAAGTGTGTTTTGGGGCAGATAAAGCATGTTTTGTGTCACTTGCGGTGGAACACGTTAATTCTAGGAAATTAAGATCATTTTGTCACATTTTTCCTCAGTTTCAACATCAACTATCCCTCGGGTAAGATACCACACACATTTACAGAGCCAAGCTCCCCACACTTCTTTGGTTGTCTGACCTCAAAAACATAGCAGACTATATTCTCTAATGCACCTAACACCCTTAATGCCCTCCGATGCCGTTCTCTATCAACATTGTTTAATTCAGCAGTTAAATAGGAAACTGGATGAAGAGATCTGGAATACAGTAATTTATCAGTTGGAGCGGTTCATGGAACCCAATCAGGGGGCTTTGGAATTAAAATGATGCCAAAACAAAAACAGTTTAAATAAGACCGTCAAACTCAGCAACAAATTCAAGAGTGTTTCACAGCCACTAGAATCAGAAATGAAACCACTCAGATAAAATTTACTAAGGTTTCTTTATGTCAGAAAGAGGCCTTTATCCTTTCAATTGCCTCGATTTGAATTCAGGTCTCAGAGGTGAAAGGGTAGTATTCTAACCTTTCGCTCCATCCATTCCCTGCCACTTTCCTTTTTAACAGCTAAATTCATTCTCTTGCCATTAGCTGCTATTACAAGAACCATCTGCTTGCATCACAACACCACTCAGGATTAAAAATAGACCTTTCACAAAGACTCGGTGCTGGCCTTATCTAATTCCCATTTACGCTGAATTGTAAAACTTTTAGGAGCGAACAAGCTAAAAACAATGGCAACTTGCTACAAAACATAGAAATCCTCTTCACCATCTCCTGTGCTCCTTCTCCAACAAATGCCAGCTTAATATGCAGAAGTGCTTCAATCAATCATCAACAAGGTTAATACAGCCTAATAACACAGGTTTGGATAGAGACTGACGAATAACAGAGGAGCTCATTTGAAATTGATTACAAGTATAGCACTCAGCATTCACAATGAACGCAGCCCTCCAAAGCATTTCTGTGCACAAAACCATTAATCTTCATTATAAGCAAGGATACAGAATGAAACAACTCAGAATGAAAGAATGGGGTGGTGGTTTGTGAATCAGATTTCTATTAATGCGCAGACAAAACCTAAATTTTCGGCATGTGACAGAAAATGGGCAAGCTATCAAACAAAGCATCCAAACTGGTCTATAAAAATTGAAATGTAAACCGCCAATTAAAGCTCATACAATAATAACAACACTGCAAACTACAGCAACATTTTGTGAAAATGCTCCTGGTCATCAGGCATGTTAAGCATTAAATTGTAAATTTCAGCTACATGCACAGGAAAGATGAAAGTCTAGTAAATTTACTAGAGATGTTGTTTACAGAAAAAAGTCATAAATTAAAGACTTTTAGATAATTACATTAAATTCGGGGCTGAATTTTGATGATTTACTTCTTTTCAACAAACATTTTAGATAAAAGTTGCTTCTTTTTCATACAATGGTGTTCCTGCATTTTATCTGAATCCAGCACATCATGAGGAAAGAATTGTTAAAGTATTTTCCCTCGGTGCGACACTAACACTTATTTTCATGTTGCAGCAATAAAATATAAAGTGATTTGAAGGCACTGGGAGATGCAAAGAAATTTCATTACTCCAAGAGTTAAGAAGCCAGTGCACAATCTTACTGCACATTATGTCAGTAATGATGGGCAAACCTTTCACCTTTTAATTGAAATCTCTATTCTCCTGGCTCGCTGAGCAATGGAGAGAGACTTTACAGCTGCAGTATTTCTTTGTACATGGATCAATTACTAGTCTATCTGAAAAGCCACATACCAAAATTTCACACAGAAAAACTGACTAATTTTATTCCTCCAATTCTATTCCTTCTTCAAGTCAAAAATTAACCCAAAATTTGCTGTTAATGCTTCATATATCGGGTTAGCGTGAAAATTCCTTTCAAAACATCACCATACCTTATTGCATGCTATGTTTTTATTGTCTGCTTTTTTAATTGAGGTATAAATTTCAGTTTTCACAGACCAGTAAGGATGCTTTGTTTTATGCGTTACACGTTTGTTATCATATGCCTGAAATTCAGATTTTACATACACGTTGATAGAAATCTTGTTGTCAATCACCATTCCTGTTAATACATGGGTCCACAGGTGCAGCAGTCTGCTTGCACTTTTACCGAGTAGCTGTGCTTGAGAGTGGGCAGTGAATGCTGGCAAATTAACAGACAATAAGGGGCAACACAGCTGAGCCCAATCCTTGCCCTTGCACAATGCCCACAAACAGTTCACTGACTAGCCAACAGAAACAAGATTTTTTCAAAGAATTTCTCCCCACCCTAGTTTGGCCAATTGAAAGTCAATGAAGTATTTACCCTTTTGCAGGTTGAAACCATTGCACTCAGAATCGAAAAAGGATGAAGCCTGAGGATTTTCAAGATCTGTACTGTTTGGTAGCATAACATTTAATCTAACATTCCCCCACTAAGTCATGAAGTGGTATTAAAATCTACAAAGAAAAAATCGTGCGAGTAGTATAATTCTTAACTCAAAGTAACTTATCTCAGCTATATCTCACTAAATTTATACAATAAAAATGATGCTTGCAGATTCAATTATTTTTACCAAAGATCTCACTAAAGATTGAAAAATTTCATTTTACGTTAATGTACACATACAAAAGAAACATTGGCTTATCCTCATGTTCCGTGAAAAATAAAAGATAGCAGCAGCAGTACCACATTCAGTAGGGTAATTGGGGACAAACAGATTGGATCGCCTACCCTTCACTTTGTCTACATTTCAGTCAGGAGACAACCTCGACTCACTACTCACCATTACCCACAACAATTCGAATCCCCTTCGGCACACAGGCTGCCAGCAAACATTATTAACTTGAGAGTTCTGCCTTCATTCAACAGTGAAACTGTGATACTACGATAGAAAGTAACACCTACAAAGGCACCCTCTCCCTCCCACCTTCTCTGCAGGGTACCTCGTTGTCAAGATGTGCAATTGGAAGATATGTAGAGTTCTGTGGAATGATTGACTTACTCTTGCTGTCTGTTCTTATGACTTCAGACAATCACATCTAAATCTTTACTCAATGCCTTTTGCCTCATCCGCTTGTGCTAAAAGGGTAGTTTCACCCAAAATAACCCTCCAGCACCACACTCCAATGAATGTGACAGAAAATCTGTCCCCATGCTACTACATAATATTCAACTTGAAATTCATTCCTAAATTATTATGTTCATAGCTAATAGATGTGATCCATTTACAACAATTCACAGCCTGCAACGTGAGCAAATTTGTAAAATACCCTAATCAATGCTGCAAATTCTTGCTTGGAAATAACAACAAGGTCAACTTTATCATAGACAAAACTTTGCACCTCACACTTCCCTTTCAGTTTGGTGTTGACAGAGCTGTCTGGCGCAGTGTGAGGTGAGTTGTTTCTTGCTGCATTGCCCCAATTCATCTCAAGTAGCAACACTGTCAAATATATTTCAGAAACTGCAATTTTATACTGATTTTGATCAAAGACAGAAAGCTCAGATTACATTTACTACCTCCAGGAAATGACCACAAAAAGCACAGAAACCGAAGAAAATAAAAACTGGTCATCAGAAAGTCTGTCGTGCACAATATTTACATGTTAAAACGTTTGGGAAAGCGACAAAATCCTTCAATCCTTAAGTTTAGAAACTGAACCAAAAAGATGTTCCTTTTCCCAACTTACTTTCTTTTTCCTAAATTAATTAAGAAACTTACATGCATATGCACGGTATTTCCTGACATCAGGAGACCTAATATCGTTTAAAACATCAAGGTGCTTCAAGACTTTTTAAACTGGGAATCTGTGTTCAGAATTTTCATCGCCTAATTTTTACCATTCTCCTCATTTAGTAAAAGACATCTTGTGATTACTTTAAGAAACAGAAAATTCCGCCTGATATCATTTGTTCGCAGATGCCGTCTGACACCTCATATGTATCCTGTATTCCCTATTAGCATTTATCCCTTTTATCACCCAACACGTCTCTGGGTTCTAAACTTCTGAACTTTCACTTTGTACTGTCCGTTGTATAGCTTTATTTTTGTTTCCGGTTGTATTCTTAAAAGGCGTTTTAAAAATGACCAGCACCATCACAATCAGCTTGGGGTGGGCAGCGGGTGGGGGGGCCTTTTCAGTTAAGAGAAATGATGTGGAAGAGCCGGTGTTGGGCTGGGGTGGACAAAGTGAAAAATCACACACCAGGTTATAGTCCAACCATAACCTGGCGTTGTGTGATTTTTAACTGAGTCAAGAGAAACAAAGTGGCAGGTGATTGCAGCGTTAAAAGCTGTCACAAAGGGCGGTGGGTGAAATCAGCTCTCTGAATTTGCAAAGGCCTCAGAAACTACCCGCTAGTTTTGATCAGTTTTGGCAAGCCTGCTTCAGTTTACTGGCAATCTCGCCCCAGCACTGACCCCCAACTCTGACAACAACAAGAAGTCAATGTCTCCTGGCTTGTCCAAAACTTTTAAGTCCCCACCCATAGCTACCTTTCAGCCAACTGATCTGATCTCTCCCTCACTCCCACCACATCCTTCGGAAGTCTGGCTCAAACACATCTCACTAACCTGTTGGACGACTATGTTGTAGATGGGGGGGGGGTTACACTTGAGACAGCGAATGCAGGTTGTTGTTGAAAAAAACACGGTTTGTATGTTGGACTGAACTGCCTTACTCTTAAACCCGAATGTGAGTAGTTGTGACTGTTTCCGTAAGTGAGTTGTTCCACTCAAATTGGGGAGGACGTAGTTTGTTAAGTAAGCTTGGAGTCAAGAAGTGAGATGGGAAGCTGAGGATTAAATTCAAATAGTGCAGTTTCTCTATGTAATTTATAAGTTGAGGGTCGTGGAAGAAAATAAAAGTCTAACTCGGAGAATTCGAATTAAACCTGCAGCCTTCGTGGTGAATAAGCGAGAGGCGGTAAAGGAAACTAAACAACAAAAAGAAACCCCGAGATTTCAAAGTGTTTTGTCAGACGCTGAGGAATGGAAAAGGGAGCCGAGGCTCTCTCTCAGGAGAGATGGCATCGTGCCTCCATCTTAAAGCCATAAGTAAGGAGTCCACGGACTGACTTATACAGGGCACGGCGCTCGTCTCCAAATCATGAGAGAGATCAGTTCAGTGTCCACCCCATAGTCAGATTCCCATCAATCCCGATCGTTGTTAGCGATGCACACCCTTGCAAACTCAACATTGTGGCTGGAGCCACATTTCCACAGACAGAGCAGAGAGAGAGGGTCCACTGTGCATGTGGTCTGCTGTCCCTTTCTTTGGTGAGCTGCCCTGTTCCCTGTGTGTGTCCGCACATTGCTGCTGGAACACCCGACTCTCTCATCCAGCGAGCAACGGGAACTGCAATCGGAAGGGGCCGCATGCAACAGTTCGGAATCTGCCCAGGTACCGGCTTGCATTTGCAAACTTCAGCTGAACGGGTGCCCAGGCGCTACAACTCTCCCCAAAAGCCAGAGGTGTTTATCTATCTCTGTCACACAAACCATTCTTCAGAGAATGAATCAGTAACGGGTGAGCAGGGGACTTACTCCTGTCGTTTTGTTATTGTCGTTTCCCATACTTTGAAGGGGCTGGTGAAAGGAACTACAAGCGGTCACATGTATACACCCCCCCCCCCTCCCCCCACTCCCAGCCCAGTGACCCCAGATACCGTCAAAACAATTCAACTGTTTCCCTTAAAGAATCAAAACAAGACAAGCAGCCCTTTGCGCGCCCCTGCCTGACTGTGTAAAACTATCGGTCAGTTTCTGAATCACACACACAGATACAGACACACCAGGAAGAATCAAATTGGTGGCACAGAACATTCCCGAGGGATTCCCGAGGCAGCTGATGGAGAGATCACACCGCACCCCGGCATCGCCTGCGACGTTGGGCAACGAGAAGAAAACATGTCTTTTTTTTTCTCAAAAGAAAAGCCAATTCTTCAATTGCACGGTCTCCTGTCAGCCTGCACAGGGCGGCAGGTTTGCTGGTGAGAAACTCTCCTCACATCACACGGTTCAGAGCCGTCAATCCCACACAAAGAGCCACGGGAGAGGGAGGACAGAAACACACACACACACACACACACACAGAAAAGTTTGTAAAATCATTAAAAGTCTCCCAACTTCCACTCCTGTTCAGCAAGCGAGCACGCTCGTCTTAAAACGCTTGTTACAGCAGGAACTGCGAACGCTTACTTCAAAGAACCCAAACAATGCGCGCCACAGAAAATTAAACTTCGCAGATCCCCTGACTGAAGGATGCACCCTCAGACACTCAGGGCCGATGCAGTCAGAGACAAGGGACACACACGCAGGGAGAGCAGATCGCTGCGCTGTGTGTATGTGGTGGGGGGAAGCCTGGCGGCGGCTGATCCCTGTTTCTCTGACAAGCGTACACATGGCCCGGCGCCGCCACACCGACCTTACCTCAGCAGCTGGGGAGAGCCGGCTTCCCCTGGAGCCTGGACACAATGCCCCTCATGGCCAGCGGCTGCCCTGAACAAGCCCTGCACGGGGTGGGGTGGAGACGGGATGCTGAAGGCGTCTCTTCTCTCTCCCTCTCTCTGGGTTCTCAGCGTTGTCGGTTTGACTGTGAGAGCGGGCGGCGAGCTTCCACACGCACACATGCCCCCACCCCCCTCCTCCCCTCCTCTCCCTGCCTAAGCTGATGCAGAGCGCCCGTCCTTTCATGCTGTGTCCAATCAGTGCATCTACGATGCAATGATTTAAGGGGTCAGCCATAAATAAACTTGCTGGTGAATAATGGCTTTCTACTTGTTTTCTGAAGCTGCCGTGCGATAGGATGCATCTAATTACTAACAACACCGAATATATATGTATATATAATATCCATTATATATATAGTATGTGTGTGTTCATTTCTGGCAGGTCAATGTTATGCAGCGCCCTGCTCTGGTTAACCCTTGTGTGCCAGCCCCAATGGTACCCAGTAAAGTCTTATTTATTGCTGTTAGATGGGGTTAACGCGGGACTGCAGGGAAAACCTCCCCATTCACAGTCTGCTCCGCGCTGCAAACAGCGACCGCTTTCCCAAGCTCAACTGGTGAGAGTTGCGAGGAACCCGCTACCACTTCCAGAAGAAATGGCTGGATGATGTTCCTCGGCCTCCCGCGCCCAAGATCTCTCTTCACAGGTATCGATAGAAACCTGAACCCCATCTATTTCCGCAGGAAGGACCTGTTGTCCTTGTTTATCTATGGAGACTGCATGTTCTGGTTGGCACACCGTTTGTCGGCTGATAGAAGTTTCAAAACTCCCATGATAAGCTGGAAAGTTGCTTTCATAGCTTCACACAGCACGGAGTCAGACCCTTTGGCCCACCTCCTAAATGCTGCGCTGATCTCCTAAACTGAACTAGTCCCATTTACCTTAACTTGGTCCATATTCCTCTAAGTAAAAAACAATGACTGCAGATGCTGGAAACCAGTGTCTGGATTAGAGTGGTGCTGGAAAAGCACAGCAGTTCAGGCAGCATCCGAGGAGCAGTGAAATCGACGTTTCGTGCAAAAACCCTTCATCAGGAATACAGGCAGAGCGTCTGAAGGGTGGAGAGATAAGTGAGTCCACATTGATGCCCTGGGGTTGAAGTGTTCTGAGGCGGAAGATGAGGTGTTCTTCCTCCAGGCGTCTGGTGGTGAGGGAGCAGCGGTGAAGGAGGCCCAGGACCTCCATGTCCTCGGCAGAGTGGGAGGGGGAGTTGAAATGTTGGGCCACAGGGCGGTGTGGTTGATTGATAGCCTTTCCTGTCCATGTATCTGTCCAAATATGATTTAAATGTTATAATTGTACCTGCCTTTACCACTTCCACTGGCAGCTCATTCTATATACCTCCCACATTCCTTGTGTAAAATTTGCCTCTCACCTTAATGCCTAGTTTTAGACTCCCTACCCCAGGGAACAGACCTTGGCTATTCACCTTATCTATGCCCCTCATCATTTTGCAAACCTCTATAAGGTCACCTCTCAGCCTCCTATGCTCCAAGGGAAAAAAAAGTCGTAGCCTATCCAAGCTCTCCTTATAACCCCTCCAGTCTTACTTTCAAGAAATTTTGCTCGGCTGGAGCCAGAACAAATAACAAAAATGTCACAGAAAACTTCTGGATTAATACATAAACCTAAAAAGGTTTGTTCATGCCCCTTACACAAGGGAATCTGCCAGTCTTACTCGGTTGGCCGAAGCAGGATTCCGATCCCACAGTGCACTGTTAACATATAGTACAAAAAACAAAATGCTGGAGAAACTCAGCTCAATTAAGGTTTCGAGCAGGGTCACCAGATACAAAACTTTAATTTTCCTTTCTCTCCACAGATGCTGCCAGATCTACCGAGTTTCTCCAGCAATTCCTGTTTGTTGCTTTCCATCATCAGCAGTTCTTTGGTTTTCATGTTTAACTTGTAGCACAGTCAGACAATCAAGGCAATCTTGCCATGTTGACTCTGCTAAGGAACATGGAACTCTGTATCACAGCTAAACCATCACAGGTGATGTCCTATAATTCAGAAGAAGAGTTATATCAGACTCAAAATATTAACTTTGTTTCTCTCTCCACAGATGCTGGTAGATATGCTGATTTTTCCAGCATTGTTTGTTTTTATCTCAGATTTCCAGCATCTTGCCTTTATTCGTCATAAGTGATGATTTATTATAATCTATTAAGAGCCAAAAAATAAAATGGTTATGCATAAATAGCTCAGATTTGCAGAATTATTACTCAGCCCATTATGTCTATATCAGCTTTCCGAAAAGCAATTTACCTTGTGCCATTCTCCTGCCTTGTGCATGTAGCCGTGCACATTGTTCTTTTCAAATAAGTCTGCCTTCCTTTGAATGCATCAGTTGAACCTACCTTTACCACATTCTCAGGCTCCTTCTCACCATGAAGGAGCTTACTTCTGTTGCCAATTACGTCAAATTCATCCCTTTTTCCCCTCTTGATCCTTTCACAAATGGTCTGTACAATTTACATATAGAGTATAATTATAACTCTTTTGTGTATATAGGAGGATTATATACTTTGGCAATAAAAAATATGCTTCCACTTTTACACCATCATTTTGTCCTTAATTGCTCTTCCTTTCCCATTTCATATATGAATTCATTGAGCAGTGGATGAACGGACAGCAGACCTACATTGTTAATTTCTTACCCCCCTGACTTCTTCCCCTTTTGTCAGCATCCAGCATGGGGCTGAATGTTTAGGTCCTGATGAGGTCCTGGAAAGAGGCAAAAGAAAACTTGCAGCAACTGGCGTGTCATTTTGCTGGTGCTGGCCATTTTTTTGCCAAGCTGAGCTCAGGGGAGCAGGCCACCAAGTCTCATTAGTCCATGAGGCTCACTCAGAGATCCACTAAACTGAGTTGATGGATGGGATGTATCCCAGATTACAGAGGGAAGTGAGAGAGAAAATAGCTGGGGTCTTAACAGATATCTTTGCAGCATCCTTGAACATGGGTAAGGTTCCAGAGGAGGAGAGAATTGTTAATGTTGTCCCCTTGTTTAAGAAGAGTAGTAGGGGTAATCCAGGTAATTATAGACTGGTGAGTCTGATGTCAATGGTAGGGAAGCTGTTGGAGAAGATACTGAGGGATAGGATCGATTTACATTTGGGAGAAAAGGGCTTGTCAGTGATAGGCAATTTGGTTTTGTGCAGGGAAGGTCATGTCTTACCAACTTTATAGAATTCTTTGAGGAAGTGACAATGTTGATTGATGAGGGAAGGGCTGTAGATGTCATATACATGGACTTCAGCAATGTATTTGATAAGGTTTCCCATGGTAGGCTGATGGAGAAAGTGAAGTTGCATGGGGTCCAGCTAGATGGGTATAGAATTGGCTGGGCAGCAAGAGACAGAGAATAGTAGAGAGAAGGAAGTTGCTCAAAATGGAAAACTGTGACCAGTGGTGTTCCACAGGGATCCATGCTGGGACCACTGTTGGTTGTGATATACATAAATAATCTCGAGGAAGGTATAGGTGGTCTGATTAGCAAGTTTTCAGATTACACTAAGATTGATGGAGTAGCAGATAGAGAAAGAGATTGTCAAAGAATGCAGCAGAACATAGATAGATTGGAGATTTGGGCAGATGAATGGCAGATGGAGTTCAATTCGGGCAAATGCAAGGTGATGCATTTTGGAAGATCCAGTTCAAGACCAAACTAAACAGTAAATGGAAAAGACCTGGGATGTATAGAGAAATCTGGGTGTTCAGGTTCATTGTACATTGAAGATGGTAACACAGGTCGATCGAATAGTCAAGAAGGCATACAGCATACTTTTCTTCATCAGATGGGGCACTGAGTACAAGAGATGGTAGGTCATGTTACAGTTGTATCGGACTTTGGTTCGGCCACATTTGGAATACTGCATACAGTTCCAGTTGCCACATTACTAAAAGGATGTGGATGTTTTGGAGAGGGTGCAGAGGACGTTCACCAAGATGTTGTTTAGTATGGAAGGTGCTAGCTATAAAGAGAGGTTGAGTAGATTAGGATTATTTTCATTAGAAAGACGGAGGTTGAGGGGGTCCTGATTGAGGCCTTCAAAATCATGAGAGATATAGACAGGCTGGAAAAGCAAGAAGCTTTTTCCCAGATTGGGAGACTCAATTTCTAGGGGTCACAAGTTTAAGGTGAGAGGGGCGAAGTTTAAGGGAAATATGTGCGGAAAGGTCTTTACACAGAGGGTGGTGGGTGCCTGAAACGTGTTGCCAGCAGAGGCGGGAGAGGTGGGCACGATAGCATCATTTAAGATGTATCTAGACGGATACATGAATGCACAGGGAGCAGAGGAATACAGATTCTCGGAAAATAGTTAACAGGTTTAGATAGAGGATCCGTGCAGGCTTAGAGGGCCAAAGGGCTGTAATTTTCTTTGTTCTTCTTTGTTCTTTATTCCTGGGGAGAATTTCAAAGGGATTCCACAGTCTGAAAGAGACTCAAAAAACCTCGAATCTAACATACCAAGATGAGTGGGGAAGTAGTTTGTATTGTTCATTCATTAATAGATTCTTTCCTTTGAAGATGTTCATTGTCTGGCATTGTGTGGTGCCAACATTATTTCCCACTTATCAACCCAATCCAGGATATTGTCTAGGTCATGTCAAATATGATCATGGACTATTTCAATATCTGAGGAGTTGTGAATGGTGCTGAATATTGTACAGCTATCAGCAATCATCCCAATCTCCAATGTTATTAGATTAGATTAGATTAGATTCCCTACAGTGTGGAAACAGGCCCTTCAGCCCAACCAGTCCACACCGACCCCCCGAAGAGAAACCCACACAACCCATTTCCCTCTGACTAATGCACCTGATACTATGGGCAATTTAGCATGGCCAATTCACCTGACCTGCACATCTTTGGACTGTGGGAGGAAACCCACGCAGACATGGGGAGAATGTGCAAACTCCACACAGATGGTCACCCGAGGCTAGAATCAGACCTGGGACTCTGGTGCTGTGAGGCAGCAGTGCTAACCACTGAGCCACCATGCCGCCATCCCTCCGTGATGGAGGGAATGTTTCTGATGAAGAAGATGGGCCTAGAATACAACTCCGATTTACTGCTAACAACCACCACCATTTTCCTTTGTGCTTGGTATGACTGCAATGAGGGGATAACTTTTCCCTTGATTTCTGTTAACTTTGTATTTGCAAGGCTTCCTTTATGCCACTATTGGTCCAATATACCTTGATATCAATGACAGTTACTCTGATCTCCCTCTTGAATTCAATTCTTTTCAGGTCTATGTTTGAGTCAGGGCTGTGATGAAGTCTACAGATCAATGGCTCTGGCTTCATTTGCAACCCAGTACCAGAGTAGGAACTAGTACTGTCTTTATTGTGTAGGCTAACTACATGTATTGAAAGGGTTAAATCCAATCCAAAATAAATACAGGAACTGTGTATAATTAGCCCACTATAAATCCTGAACAATCACTATTACTTGTACAAATAATTCTATTTTGAGAGGCTTCCTGACATAGGGATGCATTCATTCATTTTAGAGGAATTAATTTGCAAGTAGAACACACAAGTGAGGGTGTATTATTAATCCACTTTTACTTGTAGTTTTCTTGTAGTTTGGAATGTGAACTATGATTACTTATGTCTCTTTTTATCAATCTATGAAATCATTAGTTTACAATCCTGCTCTCGGAATAGAGAGCTAGATTTAGCCATGTAAAAGTTGGAGTGGAGGAGCTATCCAACAACTGTTGAAGTCACTTAATTGCAGCTAGAAACAGTTCAGATTTAAAGCCTGACATGCTATATCATAGACAGCCAATGGTAAGGGTATGGGTAATTTAAGTCACTTTTAGTCCATTCTACCTTAATTTCCATAATATTTTTCTTTATCCTAGAAGAGTAAATACTCATCCAAGAGAGAAAGGATACACGATCAGTTTCAGTCTGTGAAGACTGTCACTATTATAAGTCCACTCTTCTGAAATGGATATATGTTTTACTCCACTGGGGCAGTCAATCATTAAGATTATTGAGAAAATGAGCTGAGAGTGGAAAACACCAATTTCTCTGTCCTGAAGTGGATAACAGCTTTTGCAGTAGAAATTTGGAGTCAAGTCATTGCTTCTATTATAAACAGAGTTGAGAAGTGGTGCAATCCAATTCTAACGCTGCCTGATGTCCTCCAGAAATTGGACTGGAGTCATTTTCCAAATTACCAAGAGAGTAGGTGAAGAAAACTGTTTGACCTATTTGATCTCAACCTTCAAAAATACCTACACAAACATATGTTCATTACAACACTGAGCTGTTTCATAATTGTGCTCAATGTTTTGGCTGCTGCTACCATTTTTCTAGCAACACATTCCAGCTGTGGATTTACCCTGTGCAAAGAAATACTTCCTGAAGTCCATGTAGAATTGAAGCCCAAAGATCTATGGAATTATACCACATTTTCTGCTGCAGTGACTATTGTTCCTTTAACACTGCTGTCTTGCTAATAGAATAATCATAATGATTATAATTTCCCTCAATTGGACAAAAGGGGTCGGTTAGCTCAGTTGGCTCTACAGCTCGTAATGTGAAGTGATATCAACAATGTGGGCTCAATTCCTGCATCTGGCTGAGGGTACCATGAAGGACTCTCCTTCTCAATCTTTTCCCTTGTCTGAGGTGTGGTAACCACCACCAGTCGTCTTTCTCAGATGAGAGACCAGCACCATTGTTTACGAAGACTCTGCTGACTTTACATTTACCAATTAGATATCTCTGTTGAACATTCTGCAGAACATTTATGGCCAGATTCATGAAGCACTTGGACAAATTACTCCAACTCTTGTTAGCCAGGAGGTTGACTCAAAGACACTATAGGACATAGAACATAGAAAATAGAAAAATACAGTGCAGTACAGGCCCTTTGGCCCTCGATGTTGCGCCGATCCAAGCTCACCTACCCTACACTAGCCCACTATCCTCCATATGCCTATCCAATGCCCATTAAATGCCCATAAAGAGGGAGAGTCCACCACTGCTACTGGCAGGGCATTCCATGAACTCACGACTCGCTGAGTAAAGAATCTACCCCTAACATCTGTCCTATACCTACCACCCCTTAATTTAAAGGTATGGCCCCTCGTAATAGCTGACTCCATACGTGGAAAAAGGTTCTCATGGTAACCCTATCTAAACCCCTAATCATCTTGTACACCTCTATCAAGTCACCCCTAAACCTTCTTTTCTCCAATGAAAACAGCCGCAAGTGCCTCAGCCTTTCCTCATACGATCTTCCTACCATACCAGGCAATATCCTGGTAAACCTCCTCTGCACCCGTTCCAGTGCCTCCACATCGTTCCTATAGTATAGAACATAGAACATAGAACATAGAAGAATACAGCGCAGTACAGGCCCTTTGGCCCTCGATGTTGCGCCGATCCAAGCCCACCTAACCTATACTAATCCACTATCCTCCATATGCCTATCCAATGCCCGTTTAAATGCCCATAAAGAGGGAGAGTCCACCACTGCTACTGGCAGAGCATTCCA
>NC_057711.1:22664241-22718596 GCF_004010195.1 Chiloscyllium plagiosum | reverse complement strand
ACACTTACCCACATTGAACTCCATTTGCCACCTTTCTGCCCAGTTCTGCAACTTATCTGTATCCCGGTGTAACCTGACACATCCTTCCTCCCTGTCAACAACTCCACCGACTTTCGTATCATCCGCAAACTTGCTCACCCAACCTTCTCCACAGACTTTGTATCATCCGCAAACTTGCTCACCCAACCTTCTAGGCCCTCCTCCAGGTCATTTATAAAAATGACAAACAGCAATGGTCCCAAAACAGATCCTTGCGGAACACCGCTAGTAACTGCACTCCAAGATGAACCTTTACCATCAACTACTACCCTCTGTCTTCTTTCAGCCAGCCAATTCCTAAGCCAAACCTCCAACTCACCCTCAATGCCATACCTCCGTATTTTTTGCAGTAGCCTACCATGGGGAACCTTATCAAACGCCTTACTAAAATCCATATACCGCTTTACCCTCATCTACCTCCTTAGGCACCTTCTCAAAGAATTCAATAAGGTTTGTGAGGCACGACCTGACCTTCACAAAACCATGCTGACTATCCTTGATCACATTATTCCTATCCAGATGTTCATAAATCCTATCCCTTACAATTCTCTCTAAGTCTTTGCCCACAACAGAAATGAGACTCACCTGCCTATAGTTACTAGGGTTATCCCTACTCCCCTTCTTGAACAAACCACATTTGCTATCCTCAAACAAGGGAACCACATTTGGTATCCTATGTCCAGACAGCACTGAATACGTAGCCTTTCTCTTTAAAAACTCATCCTAACTTGCATTGACAAATGCTGGTGTCAACTAAATGCAGATCCTATGCAGGAACCAACTCAAGCAGAGTATAAACCCTTCATACTGGCCTGAGGCGAAAGTGCACATGGACCCTATGGGCTCTGGTTTAGAAGTGGATAGAATCAACAGGAGCTTAATTTGGTACAGAGAAACCCTTTGACACAAGCAATGTATATGTGAGATCCAGGAGAAGACAAAAGCGATGCCAACCCAAGGCCATCTTTATCAGTTAACCTGGATGGATTTAAAAGGTCCTTTCAGTCAAGCTTTCTCTGAAGGTTGTCCGATAAAAGTTCAATGCTGGGAGATCCACACGACAGAAAATTGCTCCTGAACCTGTCCACAGTGGTACTTTTTGTGCATGGTTTCAACTGTGCATCAAAATAATATAAATTACATCCTATTACAACCAATCCCAGAGTTATGGGTGAAGTTGGGATGAAAGCTTGGATCTTGCTGTCAAAGCTGACTTTATTTATCTGTCTGACATTCTCCTCACCCCTGATCGCCTAACGTGAAAACATTGACTCACTGCTCTTGTGCAGGTTTTGCTAATGAATGTCAGCATGCTTTCTGACAATTGCAAGGGAATACTTCCCTTACTTACTATGCACCCTTGCAGTCTCAGTCAGCAGTGGGAAAGTCAATGAGGTGGTTGTACAAAGTGAGCTGCAATTCGTGGAAAATAAATAAAATATGTTATCTTGAAATGCATCATCTGCTGGTATTTGTTCACGACAGCATTGTATATTAAAGAATTGTGGGTTTAAGCTCCATGTCAGATCTGACAGCATTATACAACATGACACTCTAGAACAGTACTTAGAAGAAGCTCAGAGGAACAGAGGGATCTTGGGGTATTTGTCCACTGATTGCTGCAGATGATAGGACAGATTAATAGGGTAGTTAACAAGGCAAAAGGGACACTCGTCCTTATCACTTGAGGAATAGGTTTCGGAGAGCAGGGATGGTAGATTAGAGCTATACAAGACCTTGGTCAGGCCACAGCTAGAGTACTGTGTGATTTGTACACTGCACAATAGGAAGGATGTCATTATACTGGGGAGGGTGCTGAGGAGCTTCACCTGGACATTGCATGGGGTGGAGCACTTTAGCTATGAAAAGAGGCTGGATAAGCTTGGGTCACTTAATTGAGGGGACATCGATAGAAGTTTATAAGATTGTGAGGGGCATGGAAGGGTGAATAGAAAACAGCTGTTCCGCTTAGTCGAAGAGTCAATAGTAAAGAGGCATAATTGCAAGGTGAAAGGCAGGAGGTTTAGAGGGGATTTGAGGAAAAATGGTTTCACTTAGACACAGTGGGGGTCTGGATTGCACTGCCTTCAAGGGCAGTTGAGATGGGTAACAATGCAACCTTTGAAAGGACCTTAGATGAGCACTTTAAATGTCATACCATTCAAGGTTATGGACCTCGTGCTGGAAGTGGGTCTCATGTTGATTTAGTGTAGCTTTGACAAAAGGACTTGATGCACCAAAAAAACCTCATCTGCACTGTTTGATTCTGTGATTCTGTGTATAGGAGATGTTGCGTTGGCTGAGGGGTGCAGCCATTGGATGCACATTATATAGAGTAGTAGATCATACAGCATAGAAACACATGCTTTGGTCCAACTCGTCCAGGCTGACCAAGTTTCCCAAACTAAACGTGTTCCATTTGCCAGTGTTTGGCCCAAATCCCTCTCAACCTTCATATGAAATGAGAGAAAGGGAGGGAATGGGTGAAATCAAAGTGTGTAGCTCAGTTATTAGCTGCATATATTGAAGCATTGACAATGAGGATCTATCAGTCTGTTCCACTGCTCTAAGTCGACATGACTGATCCCAAGCAAAAGTTGAATAATTGCAATACTATTTGTCGGCTTTTTCTCTGTAAAGAACAGTTGCTGTCTTTGTCTATATGACAACACAGTCCATGTAACTCTTTGAGATGTTTCTGGACAAGCTATATCTGAAGAGATCATCATGCATGATTACTGACTTAACCTTGTACCAGAGCATCAGAGCAGCAGATTACTTTATCCTTTTGATTCAAGAGCAACCCATCAGCCAAAGTAATTCATTTTCTCTCTTTTGTCTGTGTATGTGTGTGTGTGTGTAAAATGCAGTTATTGAGAGAGATAAGCACTTATCCTTCTATATTACTCATTGCACATGTCAATCACTTATTGCAAAAGATATGCGATACAGGGCAGTGAAAGAATCATTTCAAGTCCAAATGGGAGTCCGAATGGAAGGGAAATTGCAGGTCATGGTCTTCCCAAGCATCTTGTTGTTTTATATGCTCACAGGATGTGGGTATTGCTGGTTAAGCCAACATTCTTTGCCCAATCCCTAATTGCCCACATTGCTTTGGATCTGGAGTCACATGTAGGCTAGATCATGTAAAGGATTGCAGATTTCCTTCCTTAAAGTGTGTTCGTGAATTAGATGTCTTTTTACAATACACAAGAATGACTACACAGTCACCACTAGATTAGTTTTGAATTCCAGATTTTTACTGAATTCAAATTTCACCATTTGTGTTGGTGGGATTCAAACCCTTGTTCCCAGAACATTATCGAGGGTACCAGGTTATTAGTCCATCTTCCTGCCTGCTCCACTTGCCCTTCTAGGTGGTAGAAGTTATGGTTTTGGTAGTGAGGCGGCTGATCCAATAGCACGCTTTTTATGCCATAGTCTGGCGTTATTTTTGACCCATAGCTCCACATCCCAACAGCAGTATCACAGACTGGCTCTCCATGGGTAAAAGGAAGCTACTTTTAACAATGTAGTTGACACAGAAATGACATCCTACAAACCAAATTACAAATTCAAACTCCAATCTTAAACGTTAATTTGTTTTTGCAAAATCTCCCTTTTTGTGAATGTTGTATGAAGTAAACCTGATCTCTCTTGATCCCATCTTAGACTGTGCTACAGGAGAACCCTGAGTAGAGCTGGACACCACAGCTGACTGTTAAATATACTTGTTTCATTGATCATTTTACTAATTTTCATTCTGAAGGGATGGTCTGTATAATGTATACCTCACTGAGGAAGATCTGTTAAGATTTTATGAGATTTTGTTTAGTGAACATAAAAAGACAGCAGTATAAACTGAAGTGTATGTGTTATTCAACGGATAACATTCATTTTTTACCATGTGCAACTAAAAGTTAGTAAATAATAGATAAAGCACTTGTAATTTTTAATAAGTAAACAGTGAAATGTTTTATTATCACCTCTAGCTGTTGTAAATAGAAACATTTTGGTCACTGATACTTTTATATTTTTAACCATTCATCAACTTGAGTTTTTCCAAGCTCTGCTGCCCATATCCTAACTTGCAGCAAATCCTATTTATCCAATATCTCAGCCTTCATGGACCTACAATGGCTTTTGGACCACCAACACTTGTCCCTTGTGCTTGCTTACAAGGCTGCACTAGCAGAAGGTTAACACCAAGTCATAAATACCTTTTTAACTTTGTCAGCAGTTTAAAAAATTTGATAAAAGGGAACTGATGGGAAAAAAATGAACAGATCAAATAATTTGATTTGAAAATTTCAATGGGTCTCTTTTGTTGGCTTAGCAATTCTAGAATTAAACCTCCTGATCACGAGGTACCATTTTATTGAGAACTAACCCTGGGATTAAGCAGTGATTATGGTTCGGGAAACCTTGCTAGTTTGTTATGCAGTGTCAGATTTATTGTACCCGGACTGTATATGCAGAAAACTTGGATGATTAAGCTGTCAGTTCCACTGCTAAGCAGAATGGAGCAGGGCTCAAAATGATTCTCATCAATGAGCAAACAATAAGACTGACTTCAGCATATTGCAAATTGCTTTAACAGTATTCTTAACTGCGTGGTGACAACATTCTTATTTCAGTAACACGAAACAAGAAATTGCTGGAGAAAGTCAGCAGATCTGGCAGCCTCTGTTGAGTCGATATAACCCTTCTTCAGGGTCAGTTCAAAAGAAGGGTCGCTGAACTCAAAATATTAACTCTGTTTTCTCTCCAAAGATGCTGCCATACCTGCCGAGATTCTTTAGCAATTTGTAATATTTGCGCTTCTTTGTTTTATTTCAAAAATGGTATATTGCTTACAACTTTTTTAAGACATCAAGTTGAAGCTGGGGTGTGGTCGATGCATTGAACATAATGTTTACCCTACAGTCTACAGGGCAAGCATATGTGTCAATGCAGTGGATGTTGGCAGCCAATAACATTTCACAGCACAGGTTAAAGAGCACAATTTTATTTTGTCCACTTTAACTATCACCTTTTCTTACTTTCAGACAGAAAATTTGTGGTCCTGAAAGAATAAACTGAACCAAAACATCATCAGATAATACAATGAATATGCAATTATAGCAGTTAAAGGAAGTCCATGCACTTCTCGTATTTAGGTTTGAATCAGACATATTGAAAACTTTTCTTTCTTCTGGCTGTGAAATTAATTAAAGGGTCTCTCACTTTAGTTTCTAGTTGGATGTGGGCCTGAGGCATAAATCTGCTCACAAACACTGGCATGACAAGTTAGAAATATTTGTTTCTATCATGAACTTTTTTTGAAAATTCATATCCGGTAAGGAGTTGTTTTATCCAATCTAAAGCCAAGTACACTGTTGTTCGAATCCGGTGTCTTGCCCTTCCATAATTCAACAAAGACTTGGGGGAGGTGATGGCCTAGTGGAATTATTGCTGACTGTTTTTTCCAGAGACCCAGGCAAAGTTCTGGATTTCCAGTTTTGAATCCCAGTGAGTGAAATTTTAATTCAATTAAAAGATATCTGGAGTTAAGAGGCTAATGATGACCGTGAATCTATTGCCAATTGTCAGGATAAAACCTATCTGGTTCACGATTGTCCTTCAGGGAAGGAAACTGCCATCCTTACCTGGTCTGGCTTACATGTGGCAGTGTGGTTGATTCTTAACTGCCCTCTGGGGAATTAGAGATTGGCAATAAATGCTAGCCAAGTCAGTGACACCCACATCCCATGAATGAATAAAAAATACCTACATGCTGTTCCAAGCATTTTAAGAGCTGCACACCTGAAACATGAGGGGCATGGATCGGGTGAACAGCCAATGTCTTTTTCCCAGGACAGGGGTGTCCAAAACTAGAGGATACAGGTTTAAGATGAGAGGGCAAAGATTTAAAAGGGACCTGAGATGCAACGTTTTCACATTAAGGTGTGTGTATGGAAAGAGCTGTCAAAGGAACTATTAGAGGCAGGAACAATGACATTATCTAAAAGGCATCTGGATGGGTACAGAAAGGACTGAGAGGGATAGGGGTCTAAAAATTGGTTTAGAGTGTCTTTTCAGCATCGACCAAAGGGCCTGTTTCTGTGCTATATAACTCTGTGACTCCATGACTGTCAAAAATACATCAATAGACTTACTTCACATTATCATCCAAAATTTTAGAAACAGCCATCAGCTGTTCCTCAGAATCACCTTATATTTATAAGTTTTAAGTCTGGTACATGGCTGTTGCAAACGAGACATCAAATCAGTGTGTTAAAAAACGCCAGCCTTTGATCTAATTACTCGAAGTACAGAGGCAGTAACAAATGCCCTCTGGAACAAAAGTAGAAATTGCTGGAAAACTCTGGCAGCATCTGTGGAGAGAAAGCAGACTTTACATTTCAGGCTCGGTGACCCTTCTTCAGAACTGGACCAGAAAGATCAACTTTCTGAATTTCTCCAGCAATTTATTGATTGGTTTCAGATTTTCAGCATCCACTTTTTTTTGACAAATGCCCTTTGATTGACTGCAGCATTTCATAAGTAATTGCCACCCAGAATTGACTACGTGGAACAGTGACTTTAAAGATAGGTATCCTCAACAGCAGATCATCAGCAGCTGAAGATTACAACCATGCTCCTGACCACACTAAAATGAGCAATGCCACAGGAAACCCAGTGATGGGTGTCCTTTATCTGACAGTCTGGATTTTTCCGAAGAGAGACCAAGGAATGGAAATGTGCTTTTAATGGTACGCAGGGAGATCTACACTTAAAATATATGGTTATATCATCTATTGACTCCATCTACACTTTCTGCTGTCTCAGGGAAGCAACAACATCAACAATGACCTCTCCCACCCCAGTTATACACTCTTCCACCCTCTTTTATTGGCCTGAAGATATAGAAGTTTAATACACGTACAAACAGTTTCAAGAACAGTTTTTTCTCTGATGTTATTAGGATTTTGAATGGACCTGTCAAATATTAATTCTCATCTTTCTCTCTCTGCACCTTCTCTACAGTGGTAACACTGTATTCTGCACTCTGTTGTGCTACTCTGAAGTACTTTGTATGGTGCGATCTGCCTGTATAGCACACAAAACAACACTTTTCACTGTATCACAGTACATGTGACAACAATCTATTCAATCAATCAACCTGAAAAACCAGGATAAAATCACAAAAAGACAAATGATTTATATTTTATAAAGAGTGAGAGAAAGAGTGTATGAATAAAACATACAGATGTATGATACATGGGTTAGGTCAAGAGGTCAACCTGCACAAATAGTAAATTGTGATATTGTGTCATTTGTTTTGTGAACACCAGTGAATAAAATGACCACAAATAGTCCCTTGAACAGAAATAAAATTATCCTTCACCTTCTATAAAACACTGGACGTTTCCTGTCTCAGTTTAGTTCCTGCTTGCTCGTCATTTTAGCCCCCTGTTGACCTACATTGGCTTCTTGTTCCCTCATGCATTATACTTTAAATTCTCACTTTTCGATCTCTGCACAGACTTTGCCAAACATCATCTCTGTTCCAGCACTGTGTCTCTCCTTAGAGAGAGGACTTCAATGCAATGGCTGAGGGGTGGGGGAAGGGGGGTGTTCTGAGCTGATGCCAGTGATGGAAATCGCAGCATGGACGTTCTGGTGGTCTCGAAGTGATTCAAGAGTGATCTCTTTGCCTCCTGAACCCTGAGATGAAGCGTGTTGCAGTCTGCAGTCAAGGCCCGAATGGACTAAAGGCGAGGTTGCCAGAATGAACTGGGTTGGAAGATGATTGTTCTGAACGTTTTTCTCTCCATTTTATAATTTATTCCTAAAATCTGCAACGGTGGACTTTTAACTTTTTTTTAGAACTGTAAAATCAGAACTGTAACTGAAGAAGCTGTACCTAAGATGGCGCCATAAGCGGTAACTTGCACACTTTTCACTGTATCCATTTGAGGACATGTGACAATAAAGCTAATTCTAATTCTAATTCTGGAATCAGAGTAAAAAATGCTGGAGAAACTCAGTAGGGCTGGCATTACTGGTGGAGAGAGAAACACTGGGACTCTTTGCACTACAGCACAGAAGGTAAAGGAGGAGGCTTTGAGGTGTTTGAAGTTTTGAACTATTTTGACACTTACATCTGCTGGTGAAATCAATGACAAAACAATATTTCACATTTTGACAGAGATTGAGGGAAAAGGTTACAAATGGGGACCAGGGAATTCTTGAATGGCAATTCAGGTAAATGTTTGAAACAGATTTTGCGTAAAATGTAGGACGGTGGAATATGCTTTGAATCACTTTGACTCAGAGATAGCGTGAACGCAGTTTTATGCTTTAAATGTGTGTGTGGTTGATGGTTGTATTCTTAAAGCTGCTGAAATTGTTGCCCACTTTCTTACTTACCTGGCAGGAGAGCCATCTTGATCAAGCTGCAAGTGAACAGAGCTGCTGAGATCATCACTGGATCGAGACCGTGATTGGACGTTGGTATACTGTTGGTTAGGCTGACCTGCTATTGGAGGATCTTAATGCTGGCTTTGGCCTAAGGCCAGAGGGAACATCCTCCACCTGCCCTGCTGATGTAGGCGGGGAGCCTAGAGTGTGCCAAACCTGAGGCAGGGCAGCACACACGGCCAAGTGACCTTCTGCAGGACCTGCAAACAGGAGGACCTCCTGACCAAGGACTGCAAGGAATCCAAGAGCTGCAATTTGTATGGGGAAAAAGGCCACCTGTACCAGGCCTGTCCAAAATGGGGCGGGGGGTGTGCGGGCAGGAGCGCCACTTACGCTCAGGTGGACCCACAAAGGTCAGTAAGGTGCCACCTCTCAGCAAGAAAACTGAAACGAGGGGCACCCAGAAGGAGGGACAGGCTGGAGAGAAGGAAAAGGTAGCCAACGTGGAGGCACAGCAACCGATCCAACCTCCACCTGAACAGACAGAGTCAATGGTGGAGGAGGGAACGAAGGAGGGTGGGGAAGGGGTAACGGTGAGAAAGAACAGGGCAAAGAAAAACACATCAGGCCACAATAGCCCCACAGCAAAACAGAAAGATGCAGCTGCATGACGGCTACACCAGCAGCTCCTCTGGTGACGAAGATGTGCACAGGGACGGCTATCAACTTCCTTCAGGCTGCTGAGCACAGAGCTGTCCTTGTGCACCTTCTGGAAGAAGAAGTGCGAGAATGTCTCATCCTGCTCCACCTAGCGGACTCAGGACAAATGAGAATTTTGATTATCCAAACAAAATACTCCCTGCCTGTGACGTTCGGGTAATCAAGGTTCCTCAGTACTCCTCTGAGATGAATTAATATGTACGCCTTGATGGTACAATGTGAGAAGCTGGACATCCTGCAGCAGCTCCCCCTGCTGTTGGCAAAGTCCAGGCTGGTCATTCAGGACGGAGACTTCAACTGCATTATCAGTGTGGATGGACGATCCGGAGGGGCTGGCAGTGTACCGGATGCCATGTCCAGATTCCCGATGGAAACGGGCAGAGTTGCAATCCGCAGATGGAGCGGAAAACCTGATTGTGGCCAGACGGGTCTGTCTGCTCAAGCACAGATTTCCTGTTTGCATCCCACAAGTTCTTGGTTGGATCCACCAATGTGAAGCCGGTATACTTCTCTGGTCACTGCATCCTGCTGGCTAACTGTCACCTACAAGATGATCAATGGGCTGGCAAGGGGATGTGAAAGCTAAATGTTAACTTGTTGACCCAAGGAAACATTGAGGAGTTCAAAAGAGATTGCGCAGGTTGGAGAACCGTGAAGCCCCCTCTTTGAGTCTCCAGCAGACTGGCCAAAAGGGACATCAAGAGGTTGTTCATCCTCAAAGGCATTCAGAAGGCGAGAGAAAGGCAGGGAAAAAAACAGTCCAAGCTCCAGAAACCCCTGGTGCAGACAATGGGGATCAATGTCATGGAGGATCTCCAGGAGATGAAGAGCCAGCAAGCCTCACCCTTTGCCTTACAGACCTCCACGATAATCTTTCAGCCCAGGGTCCGCTAGGTGGAGCAGGATGAGACGTTCTCACATTTCTTCTTCCAGAAGGTGCACAAGGACATCGCTGTGCTGTCACCCTGACCAAACCTGTGCTGAACTGCACAGGACAATCTCTGACAGCCTCACACTCCTCATGGATACGATTGTCCAAATGCAAGACGGGGTAGGGGTGGGGAGGGGGTATGGTGGGTGGTTGGACTGCTGCCTCAGCAGCCTGGACCAGGAGAAGGCCTTTGACAGGATACTGCACACCTACATATTGGACTCTCTCTCCAAAATAGGCTTTGAGGAGGGAATCTGCAATTGGATCTGACTGCTCCACTCCAACATCAGTCTCAGTCAAAGGGTGGGAATCAGAAAGCTTCCTGATCAGATCAGGAGTCAGACAAGGCTGTCCAGTCTCTCCTGCCTTTTTTGTGTGTTGTGTAGAGCCCTTTGCTGAGTCCATCAGGAAGGATGTGACCCTGAGAGGGGCGACTATTCCAGCTAGCAGAGGTCTGCAGGTCAAAGCCTCCCTGTGCCTGGATGACATCGCCATTTTCTGCTCAGATCAACTGTCAGTGCACAGACTCATGAGCATCAGTGACCAGTTCAACTGGCCTTGGGTGCCAAGTTAAATCTAGACAAGAGCAAGGCCATGTTTCTTGGAACTGGGTCCATTGACCCTTCGTTCTCTTCACCACCAGGAAAGATGACCTGAAGGTGCTGGGAACATGGTTCGGAAGGACAAATCCTGGAAGTAGTGCGTCACTAAAGTCAAACAGAAACTGGTCCTTTGGGAACACCTCTCCATTGTGGCCAGAAACTTCGTCATCAGATGTGAGGCACTGTCTCTGTTGTTGTATGTGGGGCAGGTCTGGGCCGTCCCCCAAAACTGTGCTGCTTCAGTCACCTGAGCCACCTTCTGTTTCATCTGGAGGTTGAAGATAGACTGAGTCAACAGAGACTCATTGTACTAACTTCGAGATAAAAGGATGGGGGGAGCGGAGAAAGAGTGTACCCAACTTTGCCCTCATCCTGTTTCTGTGTGGTTGCATGAAGCTGTGCATAGACCCTCGGTACGCAAACATCAAGTGTCACTAGGTACTGAGGTTCTACCTGTCCCCTGTGTTGTGAAGGATGGGCCTGGTCTCGCTGCCGCGGAATGCTCTAAGTAGTTGGATCATTCTGTATCTCCTGTCCTTCATGGAGAAATTTGCAAAGAGAAACACCTTTGACCGCAAGTCTATCAAGAAGTGCGAAGCAGGCAGTGTCCTCGAGACCTGTGAGAAAAAGATCCTGTCACGTGATTCGCTGAGCAGACTGTCAAATTCATTTGGCAGAATGCCTCATCACGAGAACTGACATTCACCAAATCATCGCTAAGGCAGTAGTGAGAAGGGCCCTACCTGTAAGATCCTTCATGTATGCCTGGTCAGCCTGCACCACTGCACACTGCTCTCCAAATGGCTGTGCAGGGTTTGAGACTGTCACATACCTCCTGCAAGAATGTGCCTTGGCAAAAGAAGCCTGGAGGAAGACGAAATGGTTTTTGCCGAGGTTCGTCCCTTGCAGCTCTGTGATGTGGGACTCTGTGCTCTGCAGAGTGTTCCCCAAGACACACACCGAGACAAACATCATCTGCGCCTGGAGGACTATCAACTCAGTAAAAGATTCTGTTTGGTCTGCTGGAACCTTGTTGGCCTTCCAGAACAAGGAGTTGATCCTGATCGAGTGTTGCAGATTGGCACATTCCAAAGTCCAGGAACACATGCACAGGGATGCACTAAAGCTGCCGCCAAGGCACAGTGAGCAAAGACTACGGTCTGAGGTCTTCGCGCTGAAGGCAATTGTGGGTCCATTCAATTATCGGACTCTCCTAGTGTGCCAAATGTATGTAAATATTAGTATTTTATGTGTAAGAGTGGTCTTTGGTTTTATGTATAGTCAAACTCCAACATTTTGTGTGTTTATTTGATATGGAACTGGAGAACCGAACTGTTTTTGTATCAAAGTATATATACAAAGAGATATTTTTTGTGAATAATGTATATTATTGAAATGTAAAAGAAAGGTTGCCTATTGTTGCATTTGCCTGAAGTCCTCAATGCCAGCTTTCCTGCCATACCCATTGTACAAAGATATTGTGGTCATGGTAGCAGACCAGACTCACAACATCATGACACTGAATTCCACAATCTCTTGTTGGGAAATTTGTTTTCAAGCTCCAGAAAAAAAATGTCTTGAGAACAATTTTCTGCCATTTCTCCCAACACAAGGTTTATTCATTTCCCCTATTTCTTAATGTAAACCCTGTAATAAATAGGTCGAAGAAATTACATAAACTGAAATTTGTGAACTCCGTCCAATTGAAATTTTAAAGGCTTAGATCAATTGATTTTAGTTTGGAAAGAGAACCAAGTGATATCAAACAAAGGAAAGTAAACAGAGTTAGATGTACAGGACAATGATCTAAGCGAATGGTAGAACAGGCTCAGGTGCTGAATTGTCTCTCCTTGTTTCTGAGTAAGTGTGAGTTGTTACATGACTCAGGTACTGATGGGATAACTTGTAGGACTGTTACAGGTGACTGATAACAATTGATCTACATTATCTCAGAATCATTATAGCTCACAAGAAGGCCATTTGACCCATTGTAGCTGCAACGGTTTGATTATCTAGTGACAATTTCCTATCATTTCCCCATGTTCCTGCATACCAATTCTATCCAAATAATAATCTAGTGCCCTCTTTAAAGCCGCAATTGAACCTGCATCCATTCCATTTCCAGGCATTGCACTTCATACCAATAATTACTCACTGGGTGAAAAAGATTTTTCTCACATCACCCTTGCACATCACTTTAAATTTATGTCCTTCTGTTCTTCTTTCTTTTACAAACGGGAATATCTACTTTGTCAAGCTCACTCATGGTTTTAAAAGCCTCAATTAAGATCGCCTCTAAAACTTCCCCCTTCCATTGAGAATAGCCCTAATGTCTTCAATCTATCCTCATAAATGGAGTTTCTCATCCCTGGAACCATTCTTGTGCATCGCTGCTGCACTCCCATGAATTCCCATCTTTCCGAAACAGGTCACCTAAACCTGTACACTATACTACAACTGAGGTCAAATAAGGATCTTGTACAAGTTCAACATCAACTCCTTTCTCTTGTACTCTCTGCCCTCATAATAAAGCCAAGAACACTATGTTTTATTAACTGTTTTCTGCATCTATCCAGTCACGTTTAATCATCTGTGCACAGAAACACCCCCACGCCCCTCTGGTCCGACATCCCCTTTCAAATTGCGCCCCTATTTTATATTGCTTTCCAATGTTCTTCCAACTAAAATGCATAACCTCACACTTCTCTGCATTGAATCTCATTGACCACCTACCCACCCACTCCATTTTTCAATGTCCTTTGGAGTTCCACAACATTGTCCTCAGATTTTACAATTCTCCCAAGTTTAGTGTCATCTGTAAACTGTCTAATACTCATAACAGATTGAGAAATGTACAGAAATACCAAATTTCTCAGCACTAAAAAACCATGTATTGATCATCCTAGAAATTAATCATTAATATTAAAATTCATTCAAAAATATTAAATTGATCCTTGGGGTATTAAAGTGAGAAATTACAGCACATTGTTGCTTGTACAATAATATTAATATTTATACTCATCACAATAAAGGGACTTTAATCTGACACAATTAAGAAGACTTGTCTTAAAGATAAAAGTTTTGTTTCCTTGTTAATAGGTCCAAGTGCAGGCCCCCGATTTTAATTGTCCCCAGATTAGCTGCTCATGGCTCTGACTACCTATGTTCTAACCAACAGATCATAGGGTGCTTAGGCAGAGCAAGACATACAAGGTTACACTGCACAGGAGGTGTGCAAAGCAAGATCAACTTTAGAAAGGTCAACGTTATGTGAAGTTAGTGAGTTAATTCATCAGTCTAATAATGGCAGGGAAGAAATTGTTCTTGAACCTGTTGGTGCGTGTGTTCCAACTTCTGTATCATCTGCCTGGTGGAAGGGGTTACAGGACAGTTTTACTGGAGTGGGAGGGGTCTTTGATGATGTTCACAGCTTTTCTGTGGCAACAAGCCATGCAAATAGAGTCCATGGATGGAAGGTTGGCTTCCGTGATGGTCTGGGCTGTGCACACAACTTTCTGCAGTTTCTTATGGTCCCAGGGAGAGCAGTTGATATACCAAGTCATTATGCACCCGGATAGAATGCTTTCTATGATACGTCTGTAAACATTTGCGAGGGTTCTTATGGATATGCTGAATTTCTGAAGCTTCATGATGAAGAAGAAGTGTTGTTGTGCCTTCTTGACCATCACATCTACATGGAAAGTCCAGGACAGATTGTTGGTTATCGTCACTGCTAGGAACTTGACGTTGTCCACCCTCTCAACCTCTGGTCTGTTGATGTCAATGGGGATGTGACCTTCTCCTTTCTTCCTGAAGTCATTGATCAGTTCTTTAGTTTTCTGACATTAAGAGAGAGAGGTTGTTCTCATTGCACCATGACACCAAGCCCTCTATCTCCTTTCTGTAGTCTGACTCATCATTTTTGACATCTGTCCTATGAAGGTAGTGCTGTCAGAAAATGTGCAGATGCCTTAGTTCAAAATTTGGCTACTCAGTCGTGGGTGTACAGGGAGTACAGTAGGGGGCTGACGAAGCATCACTGAGGGGGTGGGGGGGCTCCAGTGTTGAGTGTTATCATGGAGAGGGTGCAGTTAACTATCTTCACTGATTGTGGTTTGTGGATCAGGAAGTTGAGGATCCAGTTGCAAAGGGCAGAGTCGAGACCAAGACCGTGGAGCTTTGAAATCAGTCTGGACGGGATAATAGTGTTGAGCGCGGAGTTGTAGTCAATGAGCAGGAGTCTGACGTAGGTGTCCTTGTTGTCCAGATGTTCCAGGGATGAGTGCAGGGCGAGGGAAATAGCATCCACTGTGGACCTGTTAGATCAGTAGGCGAATTGCACAGGATCAAGGCAGGCTGAGAGACTGGAGTAGATGTGGGCCATGACCAGCTTCTTAAAGCACTTCATGATTATGGAGGTCATTAAGGTACTTGGGGCGGTAGTCATTAAGACACAGTGCATGTGCTTTTTTATGCATGGGAATGATGGTGGTCTTCTTAAAGCAGGTGGGACTTTGGCTTGTTGGAGGGAGAGATTGAAGATGTCGGTGAATACCTCTGCCAGTGGGTCCACACAGAATCTAAGTGCACAGCTGGGGACAGTGTCTGGGCCCATCGCTTTCCTTGGGTTGACTCCCAGGAAGACTGATCAACTGTCGGCAGCGGGGACTGAGGGAACAGGTATATCAGGGGCTGTCGGGGCAGGAGTCATTGTGCCACTGGCATTCTGCTCAAACCGATCATGGAAAGCACTGAGCGCGTCAGGGAGAGACGGGTTTTTGTCCGCGATCTTGCTCTGCTTCATTTTGTATCCTGTTATGCTGTGGTATCGCTGCATTCCCCCTCATGCTGAGAAACTGCCTTTCTGCCTCATCTTCCATCCCACATGAAATGAAAAAAAATTAAACTTCCAGCCATTTTTCCCTGAAGGCATAACTTCTTTAAATTACCAATCCTGGCCATGAGATGATTGAAATAAAAGATTTAAAAGCTCTCTTCAGTCAGGGGACCTTATTTTTCACAGATTATAAATGCAATCTTTATGGGCGCACTATGCAGATTGAACCAGCTCTCTCTTTTTTTTTAAGGATCGCATTAATGCATCTTTTATGCAACTCATTTAAATTCGGGGCCCACATTCATACACACAAACACAACAAGGAGGCTGTTACCCTGGACTCAACTAACCTGGGAAACAAAAAAAGAGACACAGTTTTGAATACCAGTCTGTAAATACACTACAATCCTGGTTAATCTCCCCATTGTGTATGGCCCAACAATTATCATTTCCCGCACCAACAGTGAGGCAGTGTCAAAGAAATGATTTGATACAGGTGTAACTTTGTTTCCATAACATTCAGAGGCTTGGAGAAAAGAAGCTGGAGCTGGTCTTAATTGTGCACCAGAATTTATCCCACCAGTGAGAAAGAATGTCCTGCCAAGCCTTTTCTCTCACACAGAATGACACACAATGCCATAACAGTTCAGAATTTTAGCAAAAGGCAGCAGCAATGAACACAGTGGGGAACTGAATGCTGCTCTGACTGTGTCATTTTTTAATCTCCTCCTGGTTTTCTCCTGTGCCTGACTTCATGCTGTGATGAAGTTATCATCGAAGACAGCTTTACTTTCACCAATGAATTCATATCCAAGTCTGCATTATCCCCAGCAGATCAAAACTCCGCTTTCTTCGAATGGCATTATCTGCATAGAGAAAAGCACGCAATTGCTCAATAATTTCACACAAACTAAACAGACCATTCAGCATTCTGTGGAGAAATGTAATTCAGCAAGGCAGACAATTCCAGCCAGCACATAGGGATTGATGAAGAGAAGCCCCTTTGTTCTGGCTTGGGGAGGGGACGGTTGAAAACTTTTTCTCTATCCTTCCAAGCTCCCTCTCATCTTGATCTGAGAGAGTTTCAAGTGCTGGGAAAAAAATATCTAATTGTTCAAATATCTCTAAGGAGCTTGAGTGACAAAAAAGCACTAGTTTCGTGCAAAGGTTGGCAGTGAAAATTCAAAGTGCAGATTGGGAGCCACACCACTGACTCGATTAACCATGCTTCTGTGAAGCCCAACAAAACAGCTGTCATTTAAATGACTACATAACATAGAAATGAAGCTAAATGTATCTTACACAAACATAACAGGGAATATGTCACAGTAGATCCTGATTCTAAAATTATGGTAGTAAATGTATGAATGCAGCACTTGAATTACATCTGTGCTCATGTCAATTTAATTTCTCACTTTTGTTTCTTCAAATTCCTAGTTTTGAAAGGTCTGTCACACATATTGTAATATGATGACACTTACCATGAAACAAGGCTTCATCTTGCCATTCTCATACTGAAGAAGGGCTTATACCCGAAACGTCGATTCTCCTGTTCCTTTGATGCTGCCTGGCCTGCTGCGCTTTTCCAGCAACACATTTTTAAGCTCATTCTCAAATGGTTGCCACTTGCTGTTGAAACAGCGAATGCACCAAAGGTACCACGTGCTTTCTTTGTTTCTTTGCAGCATTTGGTTATTTTAATTTATTTATTTTTCTTTTACCTCATTTTCACAAATATCATTACTTCTGACTTAACCTGCAAGTCTCGGAGACAATTGACTTCTTCTGGAATGCATGAATGCAGCATGAAATTGACATGACATTCAGACCCATGTCTCTAGGTTACATAAACCTGGGTTATGCCAAATCTGACTGACTCACAACCGTGATCATTTTCTTTGAAGAATTCATGTTGATCAATAAAAAGAAGTATTTAACATTACCCATTCAGCAGCAATAGGACAGACACTGTAAAAATCCCTCTTGAGGTTCTCTCCAGACTGTAATTTGAATTGACTCCTCCAAGTAGATAGGGGAGATGTCCATAGGAGAATAGCAAGGTCCTTTGTGTATTTTACATTAATATGTAAAAGAGCTGACACTAGTTTCTAAACTGCGCAACATGCTTATTTACAAGAGTTTTTCAAAACATCTTTGCAATCACAATATGTCCTGCAGTCTTTTTTGCAGCTCAGCTTCAAAAAGCTTCCGCGGTGTCTGCTTCACTCTAAGTTCACACTCAGGCTTAACCAGTCAAGTCCAGGGAGTGTGTGATTATTTTTTATTCATTCGCAGGGTTAAGGCAGCATTTATTGCCCATCCCTAATTATCCAGAGGACACTTAAGAGTCAACCACATTGCTGTGGGTCTGGAGTCACACGTAAACAAGACCAAGTAAGGATGGCAGTTTCCTTTGCTAAAGGACATTACTGAACCAGAGGGTTTTTTCCAGACAATCCACTCATGGTCATTATTCAAATCTTAATTCCAGATACTTATTTTCCACCATCTGCCATTGAACCCAGGTCCCCAGAACTATGTCTGGGTTTTTGGATTAACAGTCCAGCGATAATCCGACTAGGTCATTCCTCCTTATTATTTACCAGTGACATGATTAAACACAAAATAGCTGAACCATTGGACACCACAGAACCATCTGTAAGCAGGAAGTTTTGGCTGTGATAATTTAATCAGAACCACCCATTCTTTAAGTATGTGCCTGGGTGGGGAAGGCACTGCTACCTCCCCAATGGAGAAGGCCAGACCAGGCCCAAAAAGGGAAATGTTTTCCTTATTTTTGTTTTGACTACAAGTGTGGACCCCATAATTAAAGAGGAGGTCTCTTCTGTCCCTGGCCTTGCCTTGTTCATGCCCAAATCATGAGATTGCTCAAAACCTCCCTCAATAATGCCCTCAGGCCACTTCCTGCTGGTTTCAGGAAACAAGGTAAAAACAATGACTGCAGATGCTGAAAACCAGATTCTGGATTAGTGGTGCTGGAAGAGCACAGCAATTCAGGCAGCATCCAAGGAGCTGCAAAATCGACGTTTCGGGCAAAAGCCCTTCATCAGGAATAAAGGCAATGAGCCTGGAGCGTGGAGAGATACGCTAGAGGAGGGTGGGGGTGGGGAGAAAGTAGCATAGAGTACAATGGGTGAGTGGGGGAGGGGATGAAGGTGATAGGTCAGGGAGGAGAGGGTGGAGTGGATAGGTGGAAAAGGAGATAGGCAGGAAGGACAAGTCCGGACAAGTCATGAGGACACAGCCCAATTCAGGCTGTGCAGAGGAGGACAGCTTGCCATCAACCTTGACCTTCACTCGGCCACTCTCAAACCCAGAATCAGAGCCCTTGCACTCTCCCCAGTTCTTCTTTACTAACTGTTCTGATGCATTGCAAATGTTGTAATGTTGGTCTGTAACAATAGATGAGGAAATTTACTGGATTGTGCATAGAATTTAGAAATAGGCATTGCTTATGCCCAAAACGTTGATTCTCCTTCTCCTTTGATGCTGCCTGACCTGCTGCGCTTTTCCAGCAACACATTTTTAAGCTCTGATCTCCAGCATCTGCAGTCCTCACTTTCTCCCATTTCGATTTCCCACCCCATTGGCTTGGTATTTCCACCTGAAGGCCCAGATGCTTTGTTTTAGAATGAATATGAAAAGGCCGGATGTGCACAGATGCAAATCTATGGCCAGAGATACTTGCTGTCAACCATATCAGAATGGAGGTGGGGAAGGATTGATAAATGGAGGCCAGGATCTGATTCCAAGATTCCCATTCCCAGCATGTGGCATTTTTAAGGCTGCTGGACAGTGGAGGGAGGTGTGAACATATGCACAGAAATCCTGCTCTCTTGTCAGATTGGGCATTCTAGACATGTCAGTTCTGATTAGCTGAGATACTGTTATGGGGAATAAGGAGAATTTTAGACTTTTCAAGCTCTTGGATTTTTCAAAAGAAAAGCAAAAGGCTTGAGCATTTTCTTTCTCAATACTGAGACCCCATGTCTGAATACATGTCACTCCTGATATGTAAATGAATCAATCTCAACTAGCAATTTGTAATCGAGGTCTTATTGACCCAACTGTGCAATGGAATCTGATTACCAATGCCTTGCTGAGCTCTGAACCCCACCAATGGATTCAGCTCAGCTAAGGGCTGATGCAACTGTTATGGAGACGATAACTTTGCTTCAATTGACAATTTATGAGCAGTTGATAACATTATACTTTTTGAAGAGATTTTTGAATGGCTGCTTGCACCCCCTTCCATTGAAGGTATTGGAATTCTCCATCTCCTCTTCCTCTCCAAAACCTACCTGTTCACCCTCCCTGAGTATGCTCTCCGCTCTAATAGCCTCAAACCACCTCACTCCAAGAACCAAGTTGGCTTTCTTCAGAGGACTGGTTGCAGTGCCAGCAGAATCTCCTACTAAGCTCTCAGCCCTGTGGATAATTGCCAACAATCTAATTGACTGGCAACTCCAGAGGGTGGGAGTTCCTCCCATTGAGGGATAAATATCCCACTCACCATCAATTTTCCACCACTGTTTGCTGTTGCTACACTTTTCCCTTCCATTGGTTATCTGCCAACTTTCCTGCTGAGTTATGAGCAGTCCACCACTCAGTTCCCTACATCCTAAAACTCTTCTCACAATGTCTATTTGATAACAAAGTTGTAATGTTATTTTACATTAGGAACACAGGGGGAGCAGTCAATGTTCAGGCTCACGTTCCTGTTTTATCACTCAATTTGATCTTAGCTGATGTGCAACGCAACCCTATTCATCCTACTTTCTCTATCTCCCTCAATACTCTTACCACACAAAAACAAAATCCATCAATCTCAGTCCTGAAGATTTCAAGTGGCCAATTGCAGTAATTCATCCCACTCTCTTTAACAGCCAGTCGTCAGTGTTGACAATTCTGACTGGTTTTATGTCATACAGCTTTAAGTATGTTCTGTTTTAAAACAAAGTCCAAATGGGCTAAACAACGCTGTTACTATCTTGATTGTGAAAAGTAACATATGTCCATTGCCCACTTTCTTGCCTTTTATTAATTTATCCAGGAATAAGCAGCCCATCACACAGTTGGAATGCTTATAGCTCAACAAGGGCTGAGCCACGGGTTTAGTTGGTCCCCTGTAGATTCAGGTTTTGCAATGTTTTTCTGTAAACATGTCAACTTAGATTTTACGATTGGATTTGCATGATTTACAGGTGTGAGTTAGATAATTCCCACTGGAACTGGAGTTCATAGTGGAGTTTGGAAGTGCCACTTGGGGCATGGTGTGAATGTTTGAGAGGGGAGGAAGGGCTGAACACACTAGACTGAAAAAGGCAGGGACTTGGTTAGAAGTATTTCACTGAGGCGCCCGAGTGATTTACACATTTTTTTCCAAAGTTGGCACGTGCAGGTTGCTCAATGATGCTTGCACCCATGAATAATGAGCACCACAGTTGCTAGGAAATCAACTGTAACCAGCAGTTCATGTACAAGTCACAGTCAGCAAATTGATTCTGTGGTTTCTAAGCTATTTGCCTTGTGTATTTTGTCCTGTTTTACTGCTGGTGCATAAAAGTCTTTGTGTTTAGTGGTCTCATTTTTTAATTTGGTCCTGGGTACTGTTACTGGGACTCCTTCAACACTCTTAGTTGATGAGGGGCAAAAGAGGAAAGCAAAAGTGAGGACTGCAGATGCTAGAAGCCAGAGTCTAGATTAGGGTGGTGCTAGCAGGTCAGCACAGCAGGTCAGGCAGCATCCGAGGAGCAGAAAAATTGACGTTTCGGGCAAAAGCCATTCATCAGGAATGGAGGCAGGGAGCCTCCAGGGTGGACAGATAAATGGGGTGGGCTGGGGAGAAGGTAAACAAGATTATAATAGGTGGATGGGGGTGGGGATGAAGGTAATAGGTCAGATAGGAAGGTGGAGTGGGTAGGTTGGGAGGAAGAACGGCAAGTACGACAAGTCATGAGGATGGTGCTGAGCTGGAAGGTTGTAACTGGGGTAAGGTGGGGGGAGTGGAAATGAGGAAACTGGTGAAGTCCACATTGATGCCCTGGGGTTGAAGTGTTCCGAGGCGGAAGATGAGGCGTAATTCTTCCAGATGTTGGGTGGTGAGGGAGTGGCAGTGGAGGAAGTCCAGGACCTGCATGTCCTCAGCAGAGTGGGAGGGGGATTTGAAATGTTGGGCCACGGGATGGTGGTGTTGATTGGTGCAGGTGTCCCGGAGGTGTTCCCTAAAACTCTCTGTAAGAAGGCACCCAGTCTCAAACTAGACTAGTACAATGCAACTATAAGCAATGGAAAATGAGTTCAGAATGGATATGATGGAATACAGGAGTGAAACACAGGTAAGTTCAAGATGAGCACAACCTGCAAGCTTGAGAAGTCTAACCTAACAATAGGCTAATGCGAGAAGAGAGGTGACAGAGGCAGTTAATTATTATATTGATTTTAGAGACAAAGAAGCTCCATATATAGTTGGAGTGGAGAGGGTGGAGTGGATAGGTGAAAAAGAAGATAGGCAGGTAGGACAAGTCATGGGGACAGTGCTGAGCTGGAAGTTTGGAACTGGGGTGAGGTGGGGGAAGGGGAAATGAGGAAACTGTTGAAGTCCACATTGATGCCCTGGGGTTGAAGTGTTCCAGTCGTCTGGTGGTGAGTGGCGGTGCCTCATCTTTCGCCTCATCTTTCTCCCCACCCCCACCCTCCTCTCACTTATCTCTCCACCCTTCAGGAACTCTGCCTGTATTCCTGATGAGGGGCTTTTGCCCAAAACGTCGATTTTACTGCTCCTCGGATGCTGCCTGAACTGCTGTGCTCTTCCAGCACCACTCTCATCCAGAATCTGGTTTCCAGCATCTGCAGTCATTGTTTTTACTTAATCTTTTCAGTCAGATCATCAGTCAGCATTGGGCTCTTGTGTTGCAGTGGTACTGTCCCTATATCTGAGCCAGGAGACCTAGGTTCAAGTACTACCTGCTCCCAAGGGCTGGCGTAACATGCCTGAGCAGGTTGATTAAAAATCATCACTCAGCATCTTAATGAGTGTAGTCACTGACACTTGGTAGACCATGGCATGCTTGCCCAATTATGACAATTAGAAAGATTCCATGCAGTGTCACAGAGAGCTAATTGTTATATAATATCTACTGTGAGAACATCAACAATAACAAAAATCTGTATTTATATAGATCCTTTAGTATTGTAAATGTTTGCAAGGCACTAAACAGAAGCTTTACCAAACTAAGTATGACCCTAAGCCTTGTAGGGAAATATCTGTGACTAAAAGTGTCCAAACCTGGATCAAAGAAATAGATTTAGGGAGTATCTTACAAGAGGAGAGCAAGAGGAGTGCAGATGCAGAATTGACATGGGACAAAAATAACTGCAGATGCTGGAATCCAAGGTAGACAGGCAGCACCAGTAGATGGAGAAGTCAATGTTTCATGTGTAACCCTTCCCGAAACATTGACTTCTCCAACTGCTGATGCTGCCTGGCTTACTATGTTCTCCCAGCCTCCTGCTTGTTTACGAATCGTTCAGGGAGGCAGTTCAATTGTTTAGGGCCTGCTTAATTGAAATCAGTCACTGATGGTGGAGAAAAGGTTATCTGATTTATAGCTGAGGGACAAAATTGGAGGAACAGAGACTTGCCTGAGGGTTGTGGAACCGAAAATTACAGTGATAAGAGGAAGATGAGGGCCTTGAAGGATTCAAAATGGCAGAATGAGGATTTTAAAACCAATACAGAACGGGTGGCGGTGGTTGAGATTCTGTAATAGTGTTGGCAGGCAGCTGTCTCAACTTCAGTTCCTTCTCTTTGTGGGGAAGCTGCAATGCTGAGCTGTGACAATGATGCTGTCGCATAATGGGGAACAAACATGTTCATGATAATGACATACATGATGATGCAACTCTGACATCAATAGTCACATGCCATCAAGGCTCTAGGAAAAGAAGAATTGAAGAACTGCACTGAAGAGCTGTAATCCGTATTCTGTTAATAAGAACCTAAGTGAAGAGTTTACAGGACTTGCTGAAAGTGAGATTGTCAGGTTTTAAATAGATTCATCAGATGTTGGCATTGCTGACAGGGTCAGCTTTTATTGTCCATCGCTAATTGCCCACAGGTCAGTTATGAGTCAACCACATTGCTGTGGTTCTGGAGTCACGTGCAGACAGACCAAGTAAAGATGGCAATTTCCTTCTCTAAAGAACATTAGTAAAACCAGATGGATTTTTCTTACAATTGGCAATGGATTCATGGGTCATCATTAAACTTTTAATTTCAGATTTTTATTGAACTTAAATTCTACCATCTGCTGTGGAGGGATTCAAACCCAGGTCCAGAACATTACTTGAGTCTCCTGATTAACATTCCAGTAGTTATATCACTAGGCCATCACCTTCCCTTAACATAACAATGTATTTAAAATAATTGGATATAATAATGTAGGCTGAGACAACTGAAGGCACATAGTGGGCGGCATGATGGCACAGTGGTTAGCACTGCTGCCTCACAGCGCCAGAGACCCGGGTTCAATTCCCGCCTCAGGCGACTGACTGTATGGAGTTTGCACGTTCTCCCCGTGTCTGCGTGGGTTTCCTCCGGGTGCTCCGGTTTCCTCCCACAGTCCAAAGATGTGCAGGTCAGGTGAATTGGCCATGCTAAATTGCCCGTAGTGTTAGGTAAAAGGGGTAAATGTAGGGGAATGGGTGGGTTGCGCTTCGGCGGGTCGGTGTGGACTAGTTGGGCCGAAGGGCCTGTTTCCACACTGTAAGTAATCTAATCTAAAAAGGCTCGTGGATATAGCATTATCAGAATGAAGGCGATGCCAATGAGTGTCTCCAACTCAGCAAACATCAAAGGCTGTGATGCTGCTCTGTAAATGAGTATTACATGCTGGATTTCCCTTTGAATTACTCATTTTAATTTTTCTGCCTCATGAGTCTTGGCATAGGTTGTCTTCAAATTGGGCTTTCACAAGTTCCCAGCTTTCAAAATTGTAACTAAATTGTGATGCACCCCTTTAATTTTTCTCACCGTTGCAAGTTTTGTCACTAACAATTCTACAGAAACATCCTCCCCTGAACCCACTAACACTCCACATCTGTGCATCTCAATGAAAAACTGCAGTGCAAACATTAAATTTCCACTGCTATCAGTATAAAATTTATTTTGAGCCATTTGGATGTAATTACACCTGTATCATTAAAGCCAATGTAATAAGTGATAGCAAACTGTTCTACCATAAAGTCCAAGCTATTGATCCTTACTGCAGCACAGTTGCACACAGCTATCAGCAATAATCCCGTATGCCATTAAAGTCATCATCTGTTACAGATGGAGAGGTGGCCAAGTATTGTGGCATCGAGAGGTGGGGTCATAATGGCCAATCTCAATATTTTCTCAAAGCCACTTCCATAAATGCAAACATTTCCCATCAGAGCCACTTGATGAAGATCAGAAACACTATTTTTCACCCAAGAACTTCAAGGAATACTAATGGTCAACTTCATGCATTGTTCCAGTTGGGATCATTCATGGACAGGGACTGAGGATCCTTTTGATCTTCATGGCTCTGTCCCAATTTGAATGATTCTTTTTCCCACTAATATATGTCTTTTCGAAAAAAAAACAAGACACTGTACATTTCATTTCATTGTGGTTCAGTAGCCAATCAAGGAATCTGGCAAGTTTCCTGGGCCTTTGTATTTTTAATTTTCTGGCACACTTTAGCCTGCATTTTTCAAATGGTGGATCAAACACTTTTGTGGTTTTTGTGATTGTATTTCTGCCATGTACCACCCAAGTGTATAATTCCACTTACTGCCAACACAAATATGATCTTTGTTACCTGTTGGAGGTAATAACCCACCCAATGTGATCTCAGGAGCACTGTGGCATTTGAAACACCAGATTTACAGCAGTAGCCATAAAGATAAAAACAATGTGGATGAACAATAATCCCAAACACAATTATACACACAACAAATTTGGAGAAAAGAACATATGAAAGAAGGAGAGGAGTAATTTGAACAGGATATACTGTTGAATGGAGCTGAGCTGTGTTTGATGACTTGCTCTCGGACAGCTACAAAACAGAAAATGCCTCTGGCATGAGCACATATACAGCCACTGGTTTCCTCAAAGAGCTTAATGCCAACTTGATTTTCTGCAGCTATCAGTGGGTCATATCATTTGTGTGGTGAAGCTTCTACCGTTCAACTGTTAGGAATGGAGCTCCAGAATTTTGGCCTGGCAACAAGGAAGGAATGACAACTTGTGTCCATACCATGATGATGTATGACTTGGATTAGAATTGAAGGTGACAGTACTCACACATGTAGTGCCCGTGATTCCCCCAGGGAGTGAGAGGTGCTACTAGAGATTTTGGTAACTTTATCCTTTAGATAGCATACTGATAAACATTGCAGTTTCAATGTAGCAGCAATTTAGGGAATCAACATTTAATCTTACTGATGAAGTGATGTTGAAGCAGAGTGCTTTAACCTGGATGGTGTTGAGCACATTGTATGTTTTTTTTTGCAGTTTGTGTCCAGGCATGTAGAAAGAATTTTATCATATTTTGGCTTGTGCCTTGCAAAAGTGTAAAGGCCTTGGGGAGTGAGGATGTTAGTCATTCCCTGGAGAATATCCTGTTCTTGATGTCCTCTACAACCCAAAGTGTTTATCTGGCTGTTGTAATTATATTTCTAGTTAACAGGGACAGAATGTTGATGCAAGAGAGCTCATCAAAGCCACTGACTCTCAGGAGCAGTGTGTTAAGATTCTCTCATTGTACTTGACAATTGTGTGGCAGGAACATGCTTGCTGTATGTGGACATGACTGGATCCACTATCTGAAGAATTGTATTGGAACTGAATGATATGTAATCATTAACAAATTGCCTCACTTTTGACATTACGGGGAGGTCACAAATGAATTCGCCTTTTGGGAAAAAAAATGTTGATGGGATGATGGCATCATTGACTAAACTAGCATTCACTACCCATCTCCCAATTGCCTTGGACAGGTGACAGTGAGCTGCCTTCTTGATTTCTGTAGTCCCTGTGCAGTTGGGACATCCACAGCATTGTTTGGAAGGGGATTTCAGCATTCTGACCCATTATCAGTGAAGGAATGTCGATATAGGTCCAAGTCAACTATGATTGAATGGTGGAGCTGACTTGATGGGTTGAAAGGCCTAATTTTTGATCCTATGTCTTATGGTCTAACACATAGCTGGTAGTGTTCCTGTGTGCTGAAGATCATTGGGCGTAAAATATTGCCTTGTAAAAGATCTGCAGTGATGATTAGCCTTCAATTATTGCAACTATCTTCCTTTCTGCCAGGTTTGACTCAATCTACTGAGAGGTTCTCCCCCTCAATGTCATTGAGAAAAAAACTGCATCTGTGTCCCCCAGTGAGAAAGATTCCACAGGTACGCAAGTTCTTCTTTGCTTGTTAGGTAGGCTCCTAGCTGACTCGAAGGGAGCTTTTGTAATTACTCCTTCCAGCTCTACACAACATATTGCATGAACAGGCGAAAAGACATTACACAGTAATAATATACCACAAGGTGGAGGCACAGTGCACATCATGTTTACACAAAATGCAGCTTTATCTTCAATAAAGGCACAAGACATTTCCTTCAGCTTCAAATTCTTTGCATGTTTGACACAATTATGTTATTCACATAAACCAGTAATCGTAAAAATAAGCAGAACACTCAATGAAGGAACTAAGCAGGCCCCAGAGAACGGCACAATGAATTCATGCTAATTTCTGCAGCAAATTCCTTGGATTTTGTTTGCTCCCTATCAGGATCCTCTTCCATTGACCACACCTTGCTGGCTGTCATCTGCAAACAGGTGCATGTCTCTTTCCATGACTACAGGTACAGAACTGCTGAATTTCAGAAAGAAACTATTGATCCACAACATTCGATTCGGGAAGGAAAACTTCTGTCCATGTCCAGCTTGTCCTAATTGTGATTCCAGGTTCACTTCAATGTGGTTGACTCATAGTCTCTCTGTGAAGTAGCCCAGCAAGAGAATCCGTGAACTAAACGCCTGAGCAATTCAGGAATGGCAATAGTTGCCTTGTGTTGTAGCAATTCCCATATCCCAAGATTGAAAAAAAATCAGAAATAATTGTTTGACTGTACAGCACTTAGGCAATGCTGAAAGGAGACAATAGGATGAAACTCACAACCTGGACACAAGAAATCAGTTTATAAAAAGGAACATTGTTTTCGACAGAATGAGAAAAGGGTGCTGATTAATTGGGCCATCAATGGCATGCAGATGCAACAGGAACAATTAATGTCAATCTCAGCTCCCAGGTCAGGCAGTCAGGCTCTGATTGGTCAGGATATTGCATGGGAGTACAGCAGAGATGAGCAATCTCTATGATCCCTTTCTGTCTCCATAAAGACCTTGTTTAATACGGTCAAAAGGGATTTGTACATACATTGCGTGTTTTTATTGAAACAACTAACATAAAGACTGGCAACTGTTTCTAATAAACCCACAAATACTGATAGCAAGATGCTGCTTATCAGCAAAGGAATGAGTCTTTGTCTGTGATAAATTATAATAATTTCACAAGATTTTGAATGTTTGTTCATTCATGGGATCTGAGCATCTCTTTTGCACATACCTAATTGCCCTTGAATTATTTACTTGAGCTGCTACAGTCCATATAGTATGGTATATTCAGAATGTTGTGAGGAAGGGAGGTTTAGGATGTTGACACAGTGAAGATGCAGTCAAGATAATGAGTGATGTTGATCTGGAGGCAGTGTATTTCCCATGCATCTGCTGGGAACACTTGATAAGATACTGTTGAAGAACCAAGACAAGTTGGCACAGTGCACCTTGCATACTGGAATACATGGATAAGGTGTTCAATGGGATGCCAATAAAGTGGGCTGTTTTGTTGTAGATGGTGTTGAGGTTTGAGTGTTGTTTGAGTTGTTTTCCTCTGGGAAGCAATGGAGTGTTCCATCACATTCCTGACTTCAGCTCTGTGATGCTGGACAGACTTTGGAGAGTCAGGAAGTAAACTACTCTCCCAGAATCCCTCTGACCTGCTCTGTAGCCATTGTATTTATATGGCGAGCCCAACATGTCTTTGGTTGGGGATTCAGCGATGGTAATGGTTAGATTCTCTCTTGTTGGAGATGTTCATTACATGGGACATGGATGGCATGAACGTAACTTCCTAATTAACAGTCCAAACCTGAATATTTTCTCAATCTTAATGTGGTAGGCACTGACAATTTTGGCGTCTGAGGAGTTATAAATGATGCTGAACATTGTGCAATCCTCAGCAAACATCCCCACTTCCAATCTTATGAATGAATGAAGGTCATTTTGAACCAGTTAAATGTGGTTGGGCCTCGGGCAGTACCTTGAGGAATTATGGGTTTCTTGCAACACTGTGCTGGTATCCCTTACCCCTGAGCCAGGAGGCTTGTGTTCAAATCCCATCCATTCCAGTGGTGTGTGATAAAATCACTGAACAAGTTGATTAGAAAATATCTATCCTGAGGAACCTTTACAATGGTATCCCAGAGCTGAGATGATTGAACTCCAACAACCACAATAAATTCCATGGAGGTATGTAAGGCATGATTTGAACAAGGGGAGAGTTTCCCTACTGATTGCTATTGAATTTAATTTTGTTAAGGCCCCTGATGCCAGACTCACAATTGCTGCCTTGATGTGAAGGCCAGTTATTCTTGGATGAACACTGACCGGACCCACTCCTGAACTCTTTTAAGAGTTGTATTCCAACCAGAAATTCCAACCATCCATTTTAACATTTGTTGTTTTTCTTTCTAAAACTGTGACTTGCAATAGGGTTAAGGTTATCTCAGGTTCTTGCGAATCATCTTTACGCTTAAAGACTAACACAAAACATTAATTTATATCTTCTGCCACTCACAGGGAGTCCATTTAAGCATGTCCTTGGGATTCTTTCAATTGCCTGATACAGACTGTCATAGTTCTCTAATTCAACCTGCAACTGACAAAAACTTTTACACTTTCTGACACAGTGGTCTATTATCTTTTTCTCCAGTGATGTTTTAGTCTCTTTGTTGATTTGTTCTTGCTTTAATTCCACATGATATGTATCTTTAACTTCTCAGGAATCACTGGTTCTTTGAACCAATGAAAACATTTTGGTTTGAGGCTAACTTGCCTTCATACATGACCTGTCTGCCACCTTGGCTTATTCTTGCTATATGCCCTTCTTTTGACTTCAGGATATAAAAGGATAATTTATGTTCGAATAAAGACTTAAATATTTGACACTTTCCTTTAATATCAGTCGCATCTACATCTGAGTTGAGTTAACCAATTCACCCAATTGAGGTCTTCTGCAATTTTTAAACTGAATTTTCCTATATAATATCAACGGTAGATGCTCAGTACCTTTGGTTCTTCTGATGAAGTTATATTTAATAACATTGTGATAAATGTTGGATAGACACTCCTGGAGGTGTGATGCCAAATTAGTCTCATTTCTAATAAGGAAAGAAAGACGTCCGGTTAAAAAACATGTCACATTCTCAGGATGGTCCAAATGCTTTAAGCCAATGAGCATCATATTATTCCTCCAGTGCAAAGACAGTTCATGCAAATATTGTACGCTGAATCAGCAGCAAAATATTTGAATGGAGATGTAGGGTAGAATTATTCATAGATGGATGTCAAAAGATTTTTCATAGATCTTTTAATGGTTACACGATAGGTAATGATCAACGATGCCAAGGTGCTTTCAAATGCTACATCTTGAAAATAGCCTCGACATCATTTTGGGATGGAATCCAACCTCAAGATGTCTTTTAGATTCACTACAGTGGGGAAACAGGCCCTTTGGCCCAACCAGTCCACACCGACCCTCCGAAGAGTAACTCACCCAGAGCCATTTCCCTCTGACTAATACACCTAACACTATGGGCATAGACAATTCACCTAACCTGCACATTTTTTTTGGATTGTAGAAGGAAACCCTTGCAGACACAGGGAGAACGTACAAACTCCACACAGACAGTCACCCGAGGCTGGAATTGAATCTGGGACCCTGGTGTTGTGAGGCAGCAGTGCTAACCGCTGAGCCACCGTGCCGTCCCTTTGGCAACATCTTTGAGTGTCACCATCAAACTGGTTCTAAAAGTAGTTCTGCAGTTCTGGGTCTCATTGATGACACAATTGAATGACCTTCTTAATGCATGCTGATGTTATCTAAGGATCTCAAAGGGTTAATACGGAAGATTGTATTAAGCATAAACCATTACAATGGGGATGTCATATGGAGCCAAGCAGGGATTACAGCTTTGGGTTTCAAAGGAACACAATCTAATCTAGAGGTCTCCCTCATAGTCATGGCACCAACTCCTAACATTAGTGAGTTTTGAGAAGATTTGTAGCTCAGGTTGAGGTTCTGGATGACCCTATGCAGACAACAAGCAAACAAGAATTGTAACAAACACTACATTGGACAAACAGGCAGAAAACTAGCCACCAGGATACCTGAACATCAAATAGCCACAAAACAACATGACCCTCTCTCACTAGTATCCTTACATACAGACAAGGAAGGAGACCACTTCGACTAGGGCAACACATCCATCCTAGGACAAGCCAAACAGCGGCACGCATGAGAATTCCTAGGAGCATGGCATTCCAATAGTACTTTATCAATAAACACATTGATTCGGACCCCATTTACCACCCCTGGGAAAAAGAACAGGAAATGACATCACCACAGGAAATGACATCACCGACCCAAAGAAAGCAAACATATAAATAGAAAGCAGTACTTCATCCAGAAGCTCACTGAAGATGTTACTTAGTATGGTGCCAAAACATCTGAAAATGAACTTTCCAACTCAGCGAGCAAACCTACACCCAGAGCTTCTAACATATCAATGTTTGTGCCTTTTTTGTGATCATGCAATAGATTTCATCTTGTAAGAGATAAAACACGCTTTAGATTAGACTACCAGATGTTTTTCTTCGACCCTACCGGAATCACAGTTTGTACATTGCAGAAAGAGGCCAGTTGGTCCATCATGCCTGCACTGGTTCTATTATCTAGTGCCAGCCTCCTCATGCCCTCTTAAATGTCTCAATTGAACCTCCATCCACCATATGGCCAGGCACGGTATTCCAAATACTCGCTACGTGAAAAACATTTCTTCTCACATCACTCTTGTTTTGTTTGTAATGGATCCACCAGTCTCTATAAACCCCTATCAGCGAAGAGGATGGTGGTATTAATGTTACTGGACCTATATTTCACCAAGACAATCTGCGATGAGGATCTATTATGCAGCAGTTCCTGAGCTCTCCTCCCATTGCATGTGGTACCCTTGACCATTATCTCCTGCTGCTTTTCTGCCTTCTCAAACAACGCAACTAGCAAACTGAGATTTAACTGACAAGCTCAGTAAATGGTTCTGCAAAAATGAAAATAGTTGAACTGCCACTTAGAATGTGTTGTAACCTGCTCTGTGATGGATCTCTGCATGAACTTACTCAAACATAATAGCAGGTTTCTTCAATGCAACATGGGATGAAAGGAGAACATGAAGAAATTTCCAAGTTTAGCTATAATTGCAACTTAACAAGTCCTCAACCTAAAATGAACACATGGTTAAACACATGGTTTGCTCTTTGGTTTTTGTTGACCTGGTGTGACCTTTGAGGAATTTATGGACATGATTGGAAATGGAGTGACAGTGTGCAAATGCTATTTCTCTGAGTTCCATACAATTTTAATGTGTAAATTAATTTGACTTTGCAGAGGCAATTTGGACATGAACTGCTACAGGAGGACATTATATATCTTTACATTTTTATTCTTAAGCAACTGCATTTATTTTGATTTATTCATGGTATGTGAGCATCACTGGCTGGGCCAGCATGTTTTTGCCCATCCCTTGTTGTTCTGGAAGGTAAGCTGCCTTCCTAAACCACTGTAGTCCGTTTCGTTATTGGTGTACAGACAATGTCATGAAGAAAGGAGTTTGATTATTCTGATCCACCAACTTTGAAGCACGACGATAAATTTTCAAGTCATGATGGTGAGTGACTTGTAAGGTAACTTGTAGATGGTGTTGTTCCAACATAACTGCTGCCCTTGTCCTTCTAGATTAGACTCAGAACAGAGAACAATACAGCACAGTACAGACCCTTTGGTCTGTACAGTGTTGTATTGACCTTTTATCCTATTCTAAGATCAAATTGTGTTGATAGTGGGTTTGAAAGATAATATATAAGAGGATTGTAACCGTGGGTCACTATGTTGCAGTCTGCTGTGCAGTGACTACCAACAAGGGAAGCTCACTAGGGAGCTCCAAGTATTTTCTTGTCTCTGCTAGTAACTCAGGTTCCTTTCCGGAGGAACTCCCCAACATGTGGACCATGTTTGGTTTAAATTTTATTTGATTTCAGGCAGCTATGCTCAGTGATCAATGAGGTACCATAGAATTTTTATTTTTGTTTCGCCCCATTTTTCTAATCACCTGTTCAAAGATGAGGAGTAGGTGGGACTTGAATTGAGGTCTCTCGGTCCAGGGGTAGGGACACTACCACTGTGCCGCAAAAGGGCCCACGAAGGAGCCATGTTCAACTGCATGTTTCTGCTGAATTGATTACAGTTGTGGTGACTCAGGGTCTTTGACCGTCTCAGGATATTCAAAAGTATATTGAAACCCGTGAAGTACTTTAGAAGCATTGTAGCAATGTAGAGTTGCCAATTCATGCTCAGTGAACAACATTTCTATAATATCCCCAGATCATTTGTTTTAGTGTTGTTGGTTGAAAGATCTTTATGAGTCAGGATATTTGGGAAAACTCCCAGGCTCTTCTTTGAACTAGCACTATGGGAACTTTTTAAACTGGACTATTGGGAGTGGACAAAATAAGACTTTGTTGTGATATGCTCCACTTTTGAATGGAATCATTGCATGGACAAGGCTTGCAATTGGGCCATGAGCATTTGGCTATGATCCAGAGGGCCTCATACAATCACAGCTCAGTTCATCATAGCCCCAGCACTGTAGAGGAGGGAGGAAGAGCAAATTGCTAGCAGAATAAAATAGTCAGTGTTTCATGTAACACAAAATAGCGTTCTAATAATTTTCGACCGAATGTTGGGGCAATTTGGTCCAGTTAATTCATGATGGTTTTGTGAATTGATTATAGCTGCTAGCCGGATGAGACCTTCCCCAGGCAATATCTGTCAGGTTTTATCTGACTAGGAATAACCTAGTCAAAGAGAACTCTGATGACATTTAAATGCTTGCATGTGTAACGCATTCACATTGCAAAAGCATCTGCCATGGGCAGATAATGATCATTAATGAATGAACTCCTTTCAGGATCTTTAAGAACATATCTTTGGTCGGTTAAAATTTTATTACCCTTTATTGCGTTTAAGTGGATTCAGAGCAGTCAGCTGCGCTTCATTTCTTTCTTGGCTTGGTCTGATTTCCTTTTCTTCAAATGCATAGGTACAAAGTCCTTGCAGTTTAAAATGATTGGGTGGTCTATTACTAAAGGTAGACCATAGTTTAATGCTTTTAAAGCAATCTTAAACTAGGGGAACAATGTAGGAAGCCAAAGGTAATCTTGATTCTTTGTGACGATTTGATTTTTAAAAGGAGTCCTGAAGCGAAGACTTCCCTTTTTAAGCAGTCTTTGGCCCAATCAGTTCCTGCTGGGCCATTTTAATCAGCACAGGCACAAAAAAAAATGGCCTGATTTATTTAGAAAAGCAGAAAGTATATGGTGCTGACAAAGAATCATGAGATTAAAGCAAGCTCTTTGAAAGATGATGGGAATAAATGCCGGCCATTGTAGAATGGCAAATTATTACCATTAAACTCGACATCATGCTGATGGAAATGTTACAAAGGGATTAATGGTACTGGGGTTGTGCAATGAGGCCATTAAGGTCAAAAAATGCAATGACATCACAGTAAGAGCCAATATTGTTAACTGTTATGAAGCTGTTCGTAGTCTGATGTTACTCAGCAGACATGTCAGGGACACAGTGTGAATGATGCAAAGCTTCACAGTTAGGGTTGCCAATTCTGATGGGACATATTCTTGGAGGCTTGATCACATGACCTTATATTGCCAAATAGCCAACCCAGTGAATCAGACTTCTGCTCCATCTTCAAAATTTTTACAAGAAATGCACAGAAATCTTTAAAGATAATGCATCACATTATTCCTTTTTTGTAAATCCAGGCCCGAATTTTTTTTTATTCTCCGATACAGTGAGCAAGGTGGAGATTAATGTTTACTTCCGGGAGACACTAAGACATGCCTAGAAAGGTGTCAAATACCTCTGCTGCTGCAGTAATGATGGGAAACAAACAATGAAGTGATGGCAACACAGTGATAGGCAAGTTGAATTCTTGTCAAGAAGGCTGGTTACACACAGCTGTTTGGGTGTGGACAGTGTTGGGAACAGAAGTGAACAGACCCTGCAGTTTGTCAGGCTGGCTGGGTTACTGGATTCCCCAGCCAGTTCGCCATACTGCCACCTTATGGGTTTGGAACCTGAGATGAAGTCCCACACCCATAAGGGTACGGACAGAACAGTTAGGCTCCAGTTTACTGATGGGATAGGTTTGGGGGAGAAGTTGCTGATCAGAGGCAGGAAACCAGGGGTATGTTGGTACCCCTTAAAAAGCAACTGAGAAGGCACCTTCCTATTGAGACAGCCTCTCAGTTACTTATTTTGTACTGGAGCCAGTTGGCTCATCTAAAGCTAGAAGATCGCTGATTGATGCTGCAGCATTGACAGGCTAACTGGCACCCTTAAAATGAACGAGGTGTCCGTGCCAATGTTTGAACTTTCAGCTTTATTTCTTTATTTTCTACTTAAAACTGATAAGGTCCCCATTGTACAACTTTTAACCTTATTTCATACGTTTTCCACTGTACTATAATTACTGCAATGTTTAATTTTTAACTTTGTTCTTTCTTTCTACCACTTTCTTAAGATTTTGTACCTCGGTACTTGCACCTAAGATGGTGCCTTATGTGGCAACATTAGACACTTTTCACTGTACTCTTGTACCTTTCTACCTGAGTACATGTGACAATGAAATCAAAATCCAACCAAACCAATTAACTGAAAATCCTGTCTTTGATCAGTTTCTGACTTGAGATGGGGTGAAGACCCAAAAGCAATCCTGCCTCCTCAGGCTGGATTGTCAAATTGGGTGCTGGGAACTCAAACCCCAGCTAAAATCAGGGTACTGACCTGACATTGTGTTAAATGTACATCAGCTAGCTGGGATGTAGGTGACTGTGATGCCCAGTCTGTGACGGTGGGACTGGTATGAAGATAATGCTAAAAGGCAACGAGCTACAAGGACAGGGTGCACCGTTGCCTTGCTAAATGATGTGGGCAGTCGGTTAGAGGTCCACCAATGATAAGGTGAATAAAAATGTCAGAGGTTCACCTCAATAAGGTGGCTGAGGGCCACATTTCAACCACCCTGTCTTTTCTCTTTGCTGTGCATTCTGACCACATCAAATGATGTGCGACCACATTGCTCCTGATAGTCGCTAGTGTGCAATGGAGCACTTCCAGCTCCCACTCCTCAGAGTGAACACTTCGCCTTTGCCCTCCATGGCCCATGAATGATTAGGTCCATTGACTGAAGGAGAGCAGATTCCTGCCACTCACTTTCATCTCAATCTCACATTGAGAATTAGAGTGGGACGCAGGATTGAGCTCCAAGAGTGCAATTTTTACAATGTACCTCCCAAACCCATTTTTGACTATGCCAGCAATTGAAAACTTGTCCCATTTCCCTGAATTGTGGGAAACATTCAGCATAAAAAAGTGCATGTATGACATTGTGAGCCTACAGTTTAATTTTGAAGATTGTGGTTGATATTTGTACTTCCAATTAATAATTTTGGATTATTTCTCTTTAATTCCTTGCATGTCTACAGGAGTAAGGATCCAAACTAAGTGAGCTGCTTGCATCTTGAACAGAGGCTGGTGGGCATGTCAGAAATTGAGCCTTGGACCTTATCTCTATGTAATTGCCTTTCTCAGGCAGTTTGTCTCATGAGAGAAATTAACTCTGAGCCACCACCAGCAAGCTTCAAGAACGTTCCTTGTTGGGAGGTGGGGAGGCAGGATAAAATCCGGCCGGAGGTCAGTGATGAGGCCATGCCATCAGATTGCGCAATGGGCAAACTTGCTTCAAAATCCTATCCTGGAGTTGGTGGTGAGGCGACCTTTGAAGGGGTTTGGTCCAATGCTGCTTGAGCTTACCAGAAACATGTTTCTGTTACAGGGAATTTCAGTAGCCATAGCGCTCCACATTTACATGATTAAAGGGCTAGTTCATGTTTTAGGCATTACCTTTGGAACACCCAAAAAGTAGTCCCTTGTGACTTTCACAATGGGATCAATAACCATGCAGATTAGGCAAGGGCTGTCTGACTGCTAAATTGCTAAGATTTGCACTCACACGAGCATTTGTGAAGATTTTCTGCTTGCTACTCCTTTGAAACCTATGCAGATATTTTAAAAGAGCTCAATGGCTCTCACTCATAACTCATCTGTCTCTCCATGGGACAATAGCACTTGGACACCACAAAAAACAGTTTGGTAGAGCACCTGGAAAATTCTCTTATTGTTCTTCAGAAATACTGCATTGCAATCCATCTTATCCACCTGAGCATATCCTGTGATGTAGTGGTGTAGTTTCCACCTTTGAGCCTGGACAGATTCAAGTCTTACCTGTTCCAGAGGTGAAAGTGAGGTCTGCAGATGCTGGAGATCAGAGCTGAAACTGTGTTGCTGGAACAGCGCAGCAGGTCAGGCAGCATCCAGGGAACAGGAGAATCGACGTTTCGGGCATAACCTGAAGAAGGGCTTATGCCCGAAACGTCGATTCTCCTGTTCCCTGGATGCTGCCTGACCTGCTGCGCTGTTCCAGCAACACATTTTCAGCTCTGTTCCAGAGGTGTATAATAACATTTTTGAACAGGTTGATTCGAAAATATACTGACCTCATTTGAAATCTCAACCCTTTAGCAATGTAGGAGCTCCTCAGTGTAGCATCTAAAATGTAAACTAGATTATCAGTGGAATAGGGCTTGAACCCATAACCTTTCAAACTGAGGCAAACTGACACTTGATGAAAGCAAGAGAAAGACTGCGCAGCAGCATTGATGTGGTTATTTATTTCGATCTGGCTGTCACCATGTGACAGACGAGGTTGCTTGGTCACGGTACCCAACTCATTGCTGTACAGGGCTGGCCACAGTCAGTTCTGCTTTAACGCGGTAGTTCTCTTCTCATGCAATCCCATGTTACAAGAAAATCGTTTAACAGCAGCACCATTTAAACTAATTGAGGCCAGAATCATGTTATAACCAATACACACTTTAAAATTTCACATTTTAGAAATAGTGTTCCCAACTCGTTAGAGTGAATTTGTGTTAATGAAACCTGCTTTATAATGTAATTCATTTCAGCGACATTTTTTCAGGCAATCACTTGCTCGTACTTGTGGACAGCCTTGGAAATCTTCCCAACCCGGTGCACCTCACAAATCTTCCTGTTCCTAGAGCGATGGTTATACTTCTATCCCTCCATCTTGTATAAAATAATAGATTTGTTTTCTTCACCAACTTGCGAAATACTTAGATCTAAATTTGGATATTTGAACATTAAATTCTTGAATGGTTAAAAAGCATTTGTTTCTTTCAATTTCCTCTCTTGTTTTTGATAATCTTCTCCTGCTTCCTCATGGTACTCAGTCTTTCCTTGAGTACATTTGCCCTCTGTATTTTGCCAAAGTAGTCATGCATTTCTATCATGTGTGCACCTGGAGAGTGAACACTGGCAAACAATTCAGTGCCATGACTGATCTGTGTGAAAGATGTGATCAATGTGGCAAAGCCAAACGTGTGAATCCTGAAAGATTTTCCTCTCCCCTCCTCAAAGGGATTTGAGATCTATTATTGTACACTAACAGCCGAGGTAAGACCCACCTCAGACTGAGAATTGAATTTGATATTGAATCAATAATATCTTATTAACACAACTCAAATGTGAGGAACACCGACACTTTGTGAAACAAAGTGCACAATTTTTCAGTAATTCTTCCACGTCTGTGGTGTCCATAATACGCTCCTACTTATGAGATAACAAATTAGATTGCCTGCCGTTCAGCTGATGGGAGAGTTAACTTGGGAATGTCATCCTGCCACAGACTCTGCAACTTTCATGTCCTAAAGCCCACAAATCAAGGCCTACTCCTCAGAGGATACAGCAATGAGAATTCACATTCATATTTGGTTTTGGGTTGATATATGTCAAAGATTTTGGAGTGAAGGGCAGGGAATTGGCTTTCAGCCCCCCCCCCGCATACCCACGATGTGTACCTTTGATAACCCCAAAATTGGGCCAACAGTAAACCACCCATCACTTAGCAGGCAGGTAATCACGGTTTCCCTGTTACCAGGGAGGCATGTGGTCAAGGAGGTGTTAAGTTGAGATCCTTTAGTAGCCATTGATTGACAACTTCAGAGCCTTAATCGCTGTGAGTTGAGAAAGTTGCCTAAACTCCCTCTTGGTCAGCAATTAATTGAAGAGGTGATGAAAAGGGAGTGAATTTTTCACCATGATAAACTCACCCCTTTATTTCCCCTTCATACCAGCTCTCTTTCCATCTCGATAGAGGGTATTTTTCACCTAAAATATTCTTTAAAATAACTGCTTTGTTGTGATTCTAATATTCTCTGATCTTTAGTTGGTTGGTAGTACAGAACTGGAGTATTGCTGAAAAAAGATATGTTTTGACAAAACTTTTCATCAGCACTCATCAGGACAATTTATAAGAACTACCAGTTCAAGGGGATAAATACATACACACTGCATGAGAGGAGAGTGCTGATTGATTGGCAAGTGGACCTCTACCAATCAGAGGAGAAAGTGAGGACTGCAGATGCTGGAGATCAGAGTCGTAGAGTGTGGTGCTGGAACAGCACAGCAGGTCAGGCAGCATCTGAGGAGCAGGAGAATCGATGTTTCGGGCATAAGCCCTTCATCAGTTGTACCAATCAGAGTCTATTTGCCAACCAATCAGAGTTTCCTCTCATGCAGTATAAATGTTGTTTTCTCCTTGAACTTATATTCATTGTTAATTATTTTGATAAGTTAAAGATGAAAAGCTCTGACCAAGTGTGTCCTTTTCAGCAATTAAAATATAGAACATAGAACAGTACAGCACAGAACAGGCCCTTCAGCCCACGATGTTGTGCCGACCACTGCTCCTCATGTATGCACCCTCAAATTTCTTGGTCTTGATGTGCTGTTGAATAATATTTAGTCTGTTGAAGTGAGGAAAGTGAGAGCTCTCTTTTCTTTCACTTTACTATGAGGCTGCAAGAGATAACAACCTTATGGTATGACACAGCGTTACTTCCTATGATGATTTACACTGCATCATTGGCATATCACACAGAGTTTACTCTTTAATACTCCAGTGATAGTATACTCAAGTAAATGCTGACTGGAGTTACCATAATTAACATTGATTATTTCTCTTCAATAAAACCATCCTAACACTGTCTTTTCCACTGAAGTGGCAATAGGTTAGTTAGCATCATTTTTAATTGAAAAGTGTTCAGGATTACATAAATGACAAGACCAATGTTTGCTATCAATTTTCCAAATGACATTTTTTCACTTTTTCTTGTATAATTTTATTTGACTAAAACTGAGCAGTCTAAGCTGAGGATTCAGGGTTTTAAAGTTATCATGATTTTATCAGACATAAGGCAGCTCTGTTTTGAAAGTAAGATGATTAGTGGTGGTTTAACCTGAGGATCACCACACCTTGGGCAAGGGGAAAGGTTGAGAAAGAGAGTTTTTTTGATAACCTTAGCGGGAATTGAATCCATGCTGTTGGCCTCACTCTATATTGCAAACCAACTATCCAGCCAACTGAGCTAACTGACATACTTTATTCATTGTAAGAAAAACTTATATTTGTTAACTTTAACATGATTGTTTTCCATATTCTGAAATGGAATGTTGTAATTTTATTCAAGTTCCACTCCTTTATTCTTTCATAGGTGGAAATGCCTTGCTCAACGCTGGTTGCCCTGAAATATTATGTCTGTATGATCATTATTTATATTAATAAAAAGTTATTTAATTGAAAGTGCCATCATAACCACATTTGCTAAAGATCTCTTACACAGTATCTTCCAAACCCACAATCACTTCCATCAAGGCAAGGGCTGCAGATACATGGAACACTACCAGCCTCTCTAAGCCACTCACCATCCTAACTTTGAAATATGTAGCTAATCCTTCACTGTTGCTGGATTCCCTCCCTCATAACATTGTGCCTCCTCCTATAGTACATGGACTGCAACAGTTCAAGGACAGTTCACCAACACCTTTTGAAGGAAAACTTGGGATGGGCAATTAATTCTGCCCCAGTTAGCAGTGCCTGGATCCCCCAAGAGAATGAAAGAAAACAAGGTTGATTTTTATCACAGGAGTGTTTATGTGATATTGTATTCCTTGACTTATATGAAGAATGCTCACTGACCAAATTATCAGAGACCTGTCAATCAAGTAAGGGCTTCGAGTATGGATATCTTGGCTTTTAGTCAAGCCTCAGGATGTAGTCTTGGCTGAGAGCTCAGCGATCCATTGCTCTTTTGAAACACCTCATCCCTGGCCTGATTGGCAGGTCTGGCACTTTGTTGTCAATTTCACAATATTTATTGACACAAGGTTGAGAGATTGCAAAGATTTGTAGTTTATGCTATTGATACTTTAAAGACTTTAGGCAATTAATGTTTCTCTGGGCTTGCAGTAAATTGAGCTTTTCGTGGAAAGTAATGAATTAATGGGTGTTTTTATACAAGTATTTTACACAAGTCTTTATCATTACTATGGGTGTTATTGTTTCTCAACAGTATACAGTGAGTGAATGGACATGAAAGTTCTGTAGTTGATGACATAGCCTGTATACGAGGCATGAAGTGTCAAGTTTGGGAGGTAAGGGATGGCATTGGCATTAAACATTCCAGAGAAGGTTTACAGGACTGATACCAGGTATGGAGGGACTGTCTTATGAGCAGAGGTTGAATAGTATGGTCTGGTACTCATTTATATATAGAATAATGAGAGGCAACTTAATTGAAACATACAAGTTGCTAGCGGATTTAATAGGACACATGTAGAAAGGTTGTTTCTACTTACAGGAGCATCTAAGACCAGAGGGCATAATCTCAGAATACAGGTTGCACATTTAAGACAGAGATGAGAAGGAGTTTCTTCTCTCAGAGGCTGGTGAATCAATTAAAGCCTTTAGTACAGTGGGCTGTTGAGGCTGGATCATTAAATATACCCAAAGCTGGGTCATTAAGTATACCCAAGGCTGGGTCATTACATATATCCAAGGCTGGGTCATTAAGTATATCCAAGGCTGGGTCACTAAGTATACCTAAGGCTGGGTCATTAAGTATACCCAAGGCTGGGTCATTACGGGTACGCAGGGCTGGATCATTAAGTACAGCCAAGGCTGGGTCATTAAGTACACTCAAGGCTGGGTCATCAAGTATACCGAAGGTTGGGTCATTAAGTATATCCAAGGCTGGACCATTAACTATATCCAAGGCTGGGTTATTAAGTATACCCAAGGCTGGGTCATTAAGTATACACAAGGCTGGGTCATTAAGTATACTTAAGGCTGGATCATTAAGTATACCCAAGGCTGGGTCATTAAGTATACCCAAGGCTGAGATGGACAGATTTTGAATCAATAAGGGAATCAAGGGTTATGGGGAAAGGCAGGAAAATGGAGCTGAAGATTATCAAATTGGCCACAATCTCTTAGAATGGGAGAACAGATTTGATGGGCTGAATGGTCTACTTTTTGTGCTATGTCTATGGTACATAGTCTGAAAGGCAATCTGAAGACAACCTTTTGAACTTAGCTTTTGAATGGCTTCTCATCCAGACTATGGTTCACAATACCATTGAGGTGCCATGAACCGTCAGCCCATGAAAATTGCAGAGAATGAGGACATTCTTATCCCCAGTATGGAGCTAACCGGATCAGGAGTACTGAATGTGAGCTCAGAGTCTGAACCATCCTATACATTTAAAAGATGCTCCTGACAATTGGAAAGCTCATGTTTGGGGTTGGTAATCACAGAACCAGGATTATCTGTCATTTTTATTTTAATGTTCCATTCACAGGATGAGGGTATCACTGGCTCGGCGAGCATTTATTACCCATTCCTAATTGCCCAGACGGCAATTAAGAGTCAACCACATTGCTGTGGGTCTGGAGTCACATGTTCACCAGACTATGTAAGAATGGCAGATTTCATTCCCTGAAGGACATTAGTGAACCAGATGGATTTTCTGACAATCGACAATGGCTTCTTGGTCATTATTAGATTCTGAATTCCAGTTTTTATTGAATTCAAATTCCACCATCTACAATGGAGGGATTTGAACCAAGGTCCCCAGAATATTAACTGGATCTCTGGATTAATCATTCAACAAAAATGCTGCTAGGCCTCACCTCCTCTTTTTCGATTGCTCCATAGTCATTCTGACTCCGTGAAAATGCAGCTCAGTGCTCTTTAGTTGAGATACAAAATCTGATGCCAACCCTGATGAGATTACATTAGGTTGATGTAGTCGATTCCATTGTGTGATATCAGTGTGATTTACACAGAGATTCAGGGGTTAGTACTGCTGCCTCACAGCGCCAGAGACCTGGGTTCAATTCCAGCCTTGGGCAACCGTCAGTGTGGAGTTTGCACATTCTTTCTGTGTCTGCGTGGGTTTCTTCCAGTGCTCTGGTCTCCTCCCACAGTCCAGGGATCCCACCAACTGGGTGGGTTAGCCACAGTAAATGTGGGGTTACAGATAGAGTGAGGGTGCTGGATTTGGGTCTGGATCTGTGGGATGCCCTTCACAGGGTTGGTGCGGACTCAATGGGCTGAATGACCTCATTCCACACTATAGGGATTCTATGATTTGGTCAAGTTGATTGAGTGCATAAATTCATAACAGGTGAAAGTAAACATCCAGGTGCAGAAGGCAGTGAAGAAGGCCTTCCCAGCAAGAGGATTTGTGTACAGGAACAGGGATGTATTAGTGGAGTTTGTACAGGGTCTTGGTGAGACCACATCTGGAGTATTGCGTGCAATTTTGGTCTCCTTATCTGAGGCATGATGTTCTGGCATATGGGGAAAATGCAACAAAGATTTAACATTCCTGGAGTTTCAGAACTGATGCACAAAGAGAGCCTGTTACTGCTATACTCATTGGAGTTCAGAAGAATGGCAGGAGTCTCAAAGAAACCTATAAAAATTCTAACCCCCCTAGATAGGGTAAATGCAGGAAGGATGTTTCTGATGACGAGAGAGTCCAGTCAGATATAGTTCTTTGGGCTAAAATGATCAAAGGGTACAGGAGAAAGCAGTAACAGGGTTATGAGTTGGATGATCAGCCATGATCATATCAAATGGAGGAGCAAGCTTGACGGGCTGAATGGCCTATTTCTGTTTCTATTTTCTGTGTTTCTATGGCACTACTTTGAGAATGGGATTTCTCCCTGGCAAATCCTCAATCTAAACAATTGTACAAAATATCTGGTTCGCATCACATTACTGATTCTGTAACTATACATATTACATAGTTCAAAAAAGTACTTTTTATTGATAGGATAATCTGAGAACCATGAAAAGTGCTATATAAATGTAAAATCTTTCTCTTTTTTTAAACCAAGCAAGAAATGTCTTGGGGGGGGGAGGGGTTGCAATATTATCATGCAGGGGATCAGTGTGTTAGTCAATGAGGTAATAGTTGCGATAGACAGGATCGTCATCCCTCAGTGCTGAGCCATCTCAAGAGATTGGAAATCAGCAGTCGTCACAATGGTTGATAACCCATACAAAAGCTCTCAGCGGTCCCGGCAATTATGGACCTATCAGCTGGTTAAACTACCCGGGAAAGCTGCCAAAGAAAGTCATTACGCACATCGATCAACATCAACTGGATTTCTTCAATTCACAGGATTCAGCAGTGAAGAAACACCAGTAATGTGAAGCACGTATCTCCTACACCTTTAATGGGAAAGCATGCACATTTGTGGTCTTTCTGTTTGTGGGAAATGCTTTTGATCTGTTTTGGCACAAGGTACAATTGTACATCATTTCCCAGCTCCTGAGAAAGCTAATTTGATGATGATTGAACTTTCGTGCAGAGTGCAAATTCAGTATTGGAATGGATGTTGAAGTTTCCACCAACTTTTGACCAAATGTCCCTCTTGCACTTGAATCTTACACTCGCAAAATTGATTTTCTTGGCTTTTTTTCATTCATTTGGGATGTAGGTGTTGCTGGCTAGGCCAGCATTTATTGCCCACCCCGAATTACCCAGATGGCAGTTAAGAATCAACTCCACAATGCTACAGGCTTGGAGTCCATGTAGGCTGGACCAGGTAAGGATGGCAGTTCCTTCCCTCAAGGATTTGGTAAACCATCCAAAATATCAGCGATTAAAAAAAGATGTGATGAACACAGTGAACCCTGAGCTTTTGAAGGAATAGGGCAAGTATCAAAATAATGTTGCTTTCAAAACGAATTCTCACCCAGGGATTGAGGAGGCATCAAGTTCTTGGCATCTTTGATAGGCAATGGAAACTGACATGGTTCTTTACACAAGGTGTGACAGTGGGACAGATAACAAATGGTAAATTGAATAATATAAATTGGAGGTAATCACATGAGGTTGGGAACAGAGACAATTTGAGAAAATGCAACAATTGATATAGATATGATTGCAACAGAGAGAGTGATGTTGGAGACGTGGACAGTGAGGAGGATCATTGAGTTACAAGGCAGTGGAGGGTAACGTCAAAGTGACAAAGAAACCAGAGAAGGTTAGCACACCATGATAGCTGTTACACAACATTTCATTCTGCGACTTTATTTTGCCTGGCTCGTGCCTACAGTAAATGGCGTGTAAGGAATTTCATGAAAAATGTGTTTAACATCAGTATGTTAAGATTTGCACAGCTTCAATAGCCAGTGTTCAGTTCTCTATCAGATTTGGTGTATTCTCATGTGTTTTGTGCCAGAACAGGTGGGGAGTCCAATTGTGTATACCAGGCCTCACCTTTTGTTGTAGTATGTGAGTTGACATCAAAATAGCATTGACATCAAAATGAAACAAGCGTAAAAACATACTCCTGGAAACAAATAGTGTCTAGATCTTGAATGTTGGCAAGTTCTCAACTGTGAAGACTATCACAATTGAGCAAAATCTTGCTGTCATCTGGCACTCTCAGTTGGTCATTTTTGGCAATACTTGCCTGGTGATCAATAAGAGCAAAAACCCTGTTGACTTTACCCTTTCTCGATTTTGGGAGTGATATTTCTTTCCCCTTCAAAGTGAGATGAACTATCTCACTGGCAATTGCCAATTAGTTTTCCATAGGAGTCAGCTGCTCTTCAATTTAATCAGCTCACCCATCAAAGGAACAGTGGTCGATAACTTTGTGTGAGCTGTTTAAGTGGCAAATCAATCCACATTCCGACTGATTACAAGTTTGAACCTTATACCATTCAACAGTGAAATTAGTTGGGTCACATAATAACAACTTATTATGAATTTTTAATACTTGCAGTGAATGTGTCCAGCAAAACTTCATGAAGTCAGCAATCAGATAGCATCGGATTTACTAATTCCTAATATTGTTACATTTTTACACCAAATATAGTTCTAAATTGCACGCTTTGCACATGTGAGCATCAATGTTGTTTGCCATGTAGCAGTTTACATTTAGATGAGGTGCAGGTGCATATGGTTAGACAAATGTATTAGGATTTATTGTGAATCATACTGTGCAGACATCAGAAAAAAAAAGGCATTTCTGACCTTATGTTGTAGGAATGATAATTGACCAAGCAGCTTTGGATAGTTGGGCTGATATCGTGACCTTGAAGAGGTCCTGGAGTGAGCGACTAGGGCTGAAACTGAACAAATCATTCTCTTCTTTCGAACAAAAGTATGTCTCGAACCACTGGTGAGTTTTCCACATAATTCATATTAATTCAGTTTTATTGGGGTTCCTTTGAGTCACTCTAGATCAAATCATATCTGAAATTAAAGATTATTCTCTCTTGAGTTACCATTATTACACCATAGCCAAAATGACTAAGAGAGGTTCATGTTGTGCAGTGATGGTGGCCCAAGCTCTGAGCTGGAAGAGTTGATTTCAAATCCCACCTACTCCAGTGATGCATAATAACATTGTAATGTGATTTGATTTGATTTATTATTGTCACATGTACCTAGCTCCTGGGAAAGGTTTGGTTTGCATGCAGTACAAGCAGATCAAACAATACAAAGTGCATTAAGCCAAAAGAACAGAACAAACAATACAATGTTACAGCTGCAGAGACGGTGCACAAAGAGTGAGATCAACATTAAATTTACAATTTCAGTGGTCCATTCATGAGTCTGTTAGTACGTGTGTTGAAGATCCAGTATCTTCCAACAGAACAGGTTGGAAGAGATTATAATTGCGTGGGAGGGGCCTTTGATGATGTTGGCTGCCTTCCCGAGGCAGGTTGGCTTGTGTGATGGACTGGGCTGTGTTCACAATTTTCTGTAGTTTCTTATGGTCCTGGACAGAGCAGATGCCATAACAAGCCGCGATGCACCCAGATAAGATGCTTTCTAGGGAGCATCTGTAAAAAGTGGTAAGAGTCTTTATGGACAACTCTGAACAAGTTGATTAAAAAATGCCTACAATGAGTCAGTGGTGCTTGATTGGCGGCTCCTTCCATCAATTTGCTGAGGACTGGAAGTAGGTGGATGGCAGCATTGTATTTATCCTGCTTTTTGTGGATGAGTCATACCTGGGAAATATTCCACATTGTCAGCTAGATACCAGTGTTTTAGTTACATTGGAACAATTTTGCAATGGGTGAAGTGAGTTGTGGAGCCCAAGTGTTTATCACCATAGTTGGGATGTTGTTGGGGCTCATGGTTCAAGGCACAGATTTTGATGAACTGATTTTAATGGCTGGAATATAAAACTGGATACAAGTGATATGTAAAATGATGGGGCCAATTAGGGAAAGTATCAGAATAACGGCTCAGAAATCTTCAGAAAAACACAGAAGAAATGTAAATTTATCAGTGGTTTTGACGAATAATGAAGGAGTTTTTAAAAAAACGAATCAGTTATGAAGGGGGAAAAGAAACAAAGTATAGGCCTGGTCCAGAGCCCAAAATACTTTATTCAGTCTCGAGGGCTCATCGGATGTTGCTCAGCTCAGTCTAGTCACACTGGCAATCTTACATTCTCAAACTCTTTCCATAGCTCACTCACCCAACCATCAACATTTTTTGTGTTTCAGAATTCTGGTTCTAAAGCTATTCAAATCTACTAGGACTAATTACATTGAATTCAAATTGCATTGACTGCATAAGCCCGATTAGATTTAAAATCAGCTCTATTGGTGACTCCCAGCAAACTACATAGAGATGTCAATCATGTGTCAGCATCGACAAAGCTTTATGGAAAAGTAATTTCAGTTTGGTTGGTTTTCTGAAGACGCTGAATTAACTTTTGTTTAAATGCATGCTACATCATTGTTTTTAAAACTAAGGCGGGCTTTAGAATTGCACAGACTTCCCAATGGTTGGCACAAATCTTTGTTTCAGCTTGGTGTGCTGCCGTTCATGATTTGCATGTTTGCGTATTTTCTTTTTCAGCCTGATTTGCTGGAAAGGAGAAGTAATTAAATGCCACTTTTTCACTAGAAAGAGGTAATATTCATTGGAACTATATTTTCTGTTTCCTCCATTTGTTGTTTGTGCCCTTCTTCACTAATTTTGTTCTGATACAGCAGACATGGTTCTCCACAGTCTTGCTCCTTGACCTCCAATAATGTGGATGCTTGGCTACAAAAACTTAGTTCCACAGTAGACTCATTCTCTGATTTCTCTTTCCTCCTCTTATAGTGAAATGCCAAACCATTAAATGATGGATGACCAGGCTGACATGGGTTTTAGCCACACAAGGAAATTATACAGAAAACCTTGTGTGGCCTTGCTTGGCGGACTATCGAATGGTAGCGATTCTTGCTCATGAGAACTGCAAGGTAAAGTAGCCCCTTTTAAAGAGATTTGGTTCAGCACTCGGCTAAATGGTGAAACTGAAATGGTTTGTATTTGGAGGAAAAATGCTGTAAATGGGTGCCAAGACGCTGACTGGCAAATACAAATGTACGTTACAGCTCGTTTCCTCATCCAGCATCTCAAAAGCAGTTTCTTGTAGTTGGTGTTTGAGTGAAAATAGTGGAATTGTGAGCGAAACAATGCTCTCCAGAAGGCAAAGGCAAATGTGACATGTCACATTTTGTTATCTAGGATGCTGCACCCTGTGTACATTATTAGACCGGGAGCTGGATGGGGGGGGGCGGCGGATAAATTTCAGCCATCATTTTTTCCCCTGTAACAACATTGTTTCTGCTTTTGAGCGTTTTGTAGCATTTCCAATGAAAGAGTAAATTTTTGTTGGGTGCCAGCGAGCATTTGATACCTTGTCCAAGATGCAGTTATTCACATCTGAACCAGGCAGTGTTACCAAGCTGTGTCACTGTGCAGTACTGTACGGTCCAAGCCTGATTCTGTCCTCACCAAGGATAAAAGGTCACACGTAGAAACTTACTGAGCTGCGTCCAGAATGCTCCCTTAATGAGAAAATTAACATTCACCTGTAATTTTAAATCTGCTTGTTTTAATGAAGGAATTCTTTTCCCTTCGTTACGATAAAATTAAGACTGGAGAAATAAAATATGGTAATTGATTTTCAATCAAGACTCAATTCAACAGGCAAGATTGAATTGATTTCTTAAATAACTCAAATATATAATAATTTCTACCTCAATGAAACTCTGTGAAAAACATTCATTATACTAAGTAGAACACGTATTAACCGAACTTATATATGCAAATTGCTAATTAGGGATAAACTCTCCTGTAGCTTGAAAACCGTGCACTATCTGCAAAAGACTTTGACGTTACAATTGTTGTGCTGGAAGGAACTTGGGAGACACATTAACAAAAGCAGGATATCAAGGAGATGTACTAATTAAACTCAATTTACATTTATAGATTATGTTGATTACAAATTAGAAATTCTTTTGTAATATTGTAAGTAGCAATTACACTGGCAAAACACTAAAGTATTGTTAGATTCCAAAGGGATTAATATCCTGCCCCAGGTGGTAATGCTATTTATTTCATATCATTATTCATGGTTCCCTTAATTTACTCTCTATAAATGACAGCTACTTCTATTTCCTCTGATCAGAATACTTTGTGGTCATCTACGTAAAATGTTTGTGCAATGTATTTTTCATAACGAATGAAAGGGTAAGTAAGTTAATTGAAAACCCGCAGTTCATGCAAGACATCTCCTCGTCATGCAAACTGATTTTTTTTTCCTTCGATAAGGTTTCATGTCAACAGTGTCAGTTCTGGCCTCAGGAAGAACTACCACGCAATGAATCAATCGAAGTTAACAAAGGTAAGTGGATTCAAAACTCTGCTGTCTTTCGTTGAGCTCTACCTTACCATCAATTTCCTGGTCCCCTCACTGTCTCGAAAGTGTCTATCTCCTTGCCTGAAATTCAGAAATTGTCGAGGTCTATAAATCCAGCCAGCAAAACAATGTGCCCTCACAGTGGCTAGAGGATCAAGGTGCTGTTGATGAGAAAGCCTCAAATGAAAGTTGGAATGGGATGATCACAAGAAAAGGCTTAAGGAATGGAGGGATCTCCTTCAAACTAACAGCACTGTTCTCCAGGTTTGTGCTGCAGTCTCCAGGAGCTGTGGCAGACCTCAGCTTGGGTCTGCTGTCAAGCTTGCCATTTGAAGCATGAAATGGTCAGACTGTGTTACTGCTGTGCTGTTCTGACCTCCTCCACAGTGGTGCAACCATCTCTTCTGAGCTGCGCTATCCAATTGCTGCTAATTGCCCACTTAACAAGGTTAATTGGCTTCCCGCCAGTGCCAAGCAGGGTTGCCTGAACAGCACAGTAGCCAGCACTGTGCAATGTGTGAGGAGGCAGGAACACATTGGGGAACAAGCGGAGTGCTTGTCTCCCATTTCCAACCGTCACCGAACCATCCTCCACACTCTTTGTCATTTTGTTTCTGCATCTGGTTCAACGTTGAATTCACTTCAACCATACAGTTCCTGCTTTGGACAATGAGCTATTCATGAGTGATTATTCATCGGACTGATTACTGAAATAGGTGGTTTCCTGTGGATTTCAAAACAAGGGGGCATATTTCTGAAGGTGAGAGGAGAAAGATTTCAGAAAGATTTGCACAGAGAGAGCACGCGCATGGAATGAACTTCGAGAGGAAGTGATGGATGCAGGTACACTTACAACATTTCAAAGACATTTGGATAATTACATGAATAAAACATGTTTGGAGGGACATGGGCCAAGAGCAGGTAGTGGGACTATTTTAGTTTGGGATGATGGTCGGCGTGGACTGGTTGGACCGAAGGGTCTGTTTCTGTGCTATATCATTCTGTGACTATGTCTCACACACCTGTTGGAACCCGCTACACCATTTGGATGCCCTGGAGACAGAAACCTCAGAGCAAATCCCAATTCAAGATCTATAAGCAAGTGCCTGTCTTGTCCTGCTCACAGCGGAAAATGTGTTGCTGGAAAAGCGCAGCAGGTCAGGCAGCAACCAAGGAACAGGAGAATCAATGTTTCAGGCATAAGCCCTTCTTCAGGAATGAGGAAAGTGTGTCTAGCAGGCTAAGATAAAAGGGAGGGAGGAGGGACTTGGGGGAGGGGCATTGGAAATGCGATAGGTGGAAGGAGGTTAAGGTGAGGGTGATAGGCCGGAGTGGGGGCGGGGGCGGAGAGGTCTGGAAGAAGATTGCAGGTTAGGAAGGTGGTGCTGAGTTCGAGGGTTGGGACTGAGACAAGGTGGGGGGAGGGGAAATGAGGAATCTGGAGAAATCCGAGTTCATCCCTTGTGGTTGGAGGGTTCCTAGGCGGAAGATGAGGCGCACTTCCTCCAGCCGTCATGTTGCTATGGTCTGGCGATGGAGGAGTCCAAGGATCTACATGTCCTTGGTGAAATGTTGAGCCACAGGGTGATTGAGTTGGTTGGTCCGGGTGTCCCAGAGGTGTTCTCTGAAATGTTCCGCAAGTAGGCAGCCTGTCTCCCCAATATAGAGGAGGCCACATCGGGTGCAGCGGATGCAGTAAATGATGTGTGTGGAGGTGCAGGTGAATTTGTGGCAGATATGGAAGGATCCCTTGGGGCCTTGGAGGGAAGTGAGGGGGGAGGTGTGGGTGCAAGTTTTGCATTTCTTGCGGTTGCAGGGCAAGATACTGGGAGTGGAGGTTGGGTTGGTGGGGGGTGTGGACCTGACGAGGGAGTCACGGAGGGAGCGGTCTTTTTGGAACACTGATAGGGGAGGGGCGGGAAATATATCCCTGGTGGTGGGGTCCGTTTGGAAGTGGTGGAAATGATGACGGATGATACGATGTTTATGGAGGTTGGTGGGGTGGTAGGTGAGGACCAGTGGGGCTCTGTCCTGGTGGCGATTGGAGGGGCGGGGCTCATGCCCGAAACGTCGATTCTCCTGCTCCTTGGATGCTGCCTGACCTGCTGCGCTTTTCCAGCAACACATTTTCAGCTCTGATCTCCAGCATCTGCAGTCCTGACTTTGTCCTGCTCACAGCAATATACAGCCAAATATCATTGTTTCTCTCCAAACTCCACTGCTACTTTGTTCCTCCTGATTTTTAACATTGCCCTTGCTAAAGGGTAAACCAACCGAATTACTCTGCCACGAGGTCAACATTCCAAAAAAAAAACACTAGCTGCCACAAACTCAGTGATTTGTAGTCCATTGGCAGGAGCAAAAAGAATTGTCCTCAAAACCTGTTAGGAGATTTAAAGAAGTGACAAGCAATTAAAATGACTCTAATTGTTTTTGATTAATTCCATATCAAATAGCTAGGGAATTTGATGTGAACAATTCTACACATGAAAAGAATCACAGAAATGAATAAGTTCTTCACGTGGCTTTCAAATGTTATGAAGTGTATTGTCCTTTTTTTTTAAGCCACTTCATCAAAAGATGTAAATCGAGTGGAGATGATTGAATCACCTTCTGCCCCAGGTGTTTGCAGACATTTCACTTCAAATCATTCGGAATTGCTTCCATGCGCTGCACATTGCTTAAATCTCCAGTGCAGAATGTGCACAAAGTTCGGCTGAGGAATGAAAAGTAGGATAAGGCAGACAGTGCAGCATTAATTGAGAGATCTCAGCACTTGACACAGATGGCCTGAACAGGTTCCTTCGATTCTCTTTGAAACAAAAATACATTTCATTGCACAGATTATTAAAACCATTAGAGCTTTGTCATGAGTTGTGATGTCAGCAGTGAACAGTCAATCTGCCCAGGGCTCATGTATTATATGTTCTCATGTTCAAAAGCTCTTGTGTAATAAGTTTGGACAGGACCTGCCATTTTATATGTAAATCCATCCAAAATCTACAGGCGCGTTGGTGGCCCCTTCTTAGCAAGTGGCTTGAACAATGCCTCCAGCAAGTGTTCCTTTCTTCCCGACAACTGCTTCAATTTCACTGAGTTGATGTTAATTAGTACAACGAGGCACTAAGTGTCTCTACCAAAAAGAGTGATCTAATTATTTCAGCTTTCGTGTGGTACAATGTTAAGACATATTGAAGATCTTAACCATCAGAGATGTCAGTAAAGAACACAATCATTTCTGAAATGCAGAAAACAAATGTCTTTCTCGAGTGTAGACCAAAGCTGAGGCAGTCATTTCGGACTGTTGTTTTGTTCGGGTAGTACACTATGGTAAACCCATGTTGGCTGAAACAACAAAGTGCTCGAAAGAAACATCATCTTCTGTTCTTCTATCACAGTAATTCACAAACTGGCATACACAGAGCTCTTCTAAGAATCTATGATGCAGACCCAACATTATACAGATGCCACAGGCAACTGCCAAAGGCATTGTGGTGAGAGGTAAGGAATTGAGTGGCAGCCGAAGGTGTGCTCTGTGTGTGGACTCCTGATCTTTTTCTGTTCTGCTGGTGCATTCCCACTCTCTGCTTATGCATTTATCAGGCTCCTGCATCAGTTTTCTCCATGCTCCTACCATCTCTGCGCTTCTTTTCTGGCTGGCCTCCTACTCCTGTTTCTCCATGCTCTTCTATCTCTGTGCTCCTGCTCACTGACTGCTTCTGTTTTCTCTGTGTTCCTCAGTTCTCTATGCTCTGGCTCTCTGTGTTCTTGCTTACTGTCTGCTCCAGTTCTCTCATTGTTCCTACTCCCTCTGCCACTCTGTGCTCCTGCTCGCTCTCTCTCTCTGTGCTCCTGCTCGCTCTCTCTGTGCTCCTGCTCGCTCTCTCTCTGTGCTCCTGCTCGCTCTCTCTCTCTGTGCTCCTGCTCGCTCTCTCTCTCTGTGCTCCTGCTCGCACTCTCTCTGTGCTCCTGCTCGCTCTCTCTCTCTGTGCTCCTGCTCGCTCGCTCTCTCTGTGCTCCTGCTCGCTCTCCCACTGTGTTCCAGCTCACTCTCTCTCTCTGTTTTCCTGCTCGCTCTCTCTCTGCTCCTGCTCGCTCTCTCTCTCTGTGCTCCTGCTCGCTCTCCCACTGTGT
>NC_057711.1:22636949-22663741 GCF_004010195.1 Chiloscyllium plagiosum | reverse complement strand
GTTATGCTGCAGCTTTCTAGAACTTTAGTTAGGCCACACTTGGAATAGAACATAGAACATAGAATGTTACAGTGCAGTACAGGCCCTTCGGCCTTCAATGTTGCACAGACTTGTGAAATTAATCTGATGCCATCTTACCTACACTGTTCCATTATTATCCATATGTATGTCCAATGCCCAATTAAATGCCCTTAATGTCGGCGAGTCTACTACTGTCGCAGGCAGGCCATTCCACACCCCTACTATTCTCTGAGTAGAGAAACCACCCGTGATATCTGTCCTAAATCTATCATCGCTCAACTTAAAGGTATGTCCCCTTGTGTTAGCCTTCACCATCCGAGGAAAAAGGCTCTCACTGTCCACCTTATCTAACCCTCTGATTATCCTGTTTGTCTCAATTAAATCACCTCTCAACCTTCTTCTCTCCAACAAGAACACCTCAGTTCCCTCAGCCCTTCCCACTGCTGTCTTTGATTGGCCCTAATCTTACTCTAGTCCTTCTTTCGTTCCTGATACACCTGTAGAAGGCCTTAGGACTTTCCTTGATCCTATCTGCCAACAACTTCTCATGTCCCCTCCTGGATCTTCTTAGCCCTCTCTTTAGATCTTTTCCGGCTGACGTATAACTCTCAAGCCCCCTAACTGAGCCTTCATGCCTCATCCGCACAATGTTGCTTTCAGTTCTGGTCACCACACTACAAGAAGGATGTGGATGCTTTGGACAGGGTACAGAAAAGGTTAACCAGGATGTTGCCTGGCATGGGGGATTTTAGCTAGGTTGGATAGACTGGGTTTGTTTTCACTGGAATTCAGGAGGTTGAGGGGCAACCTAATAGAAATTTATAAGATTGTGAATGGCATGGATAGAATGGAAAGCATGATGCTTTTTCCCAAGGTGGAAGGGTCAATTACTAGGGGACGCAGGTTCAAGATGCAGTGGGTTTGCAGGGGGAGGTGGGTGGAGTTCAAAAGAGATAGTTCAAAAGGGACATTTTTCACACAATGGGTGGTGGGTGCCTGGAACGTGCTGCCAGAGGGCTTGGTGGAAGCAGACACAATAGCTGCATTTAAGAATCACCTAGATGAACACATAAATAGGAAGGGATTAGAAGAATATGGATCCTGTGAGTGAAGTTTTAGTATGGAAGGGCAAATGTGTCAGAGCTAATCTGGAGGGTGGAAGAGCCTGTTCCAGCACTGGATTGTTCTTTGTATCAAATCCCTGTCATCTCACCCGTCAGTTTCAGCGTAACACATGGAGCAAAGGCACGACAGTATCTGAACACTTTTATCAATCACGCAGGGTGTCGTTTACCCTGTTCTGTCAGGAAGTCTTTGTCTTTTTCTTCTGGAATATCGCACTGCTATTCCAAAATGAGTTATAGAGTCATACAGATGCACAGCACAGAAACAGACCCTTCGGTTCAACTCGTCTATGCTGACCAGATATCCTAACCTAATCTAGTCCCATTTGCCAGCATTTGGCCTATATCCCTCTAAACCCTTCCTATTCATATACCCATCCAGATGCCTTTTAAATGTTGTACCAGCCCCCACCACTTCCTCTGGCAGCACATTCCATACACACACCACCCTTTGCATGAAAAAGTTGCCCCTTCGGTCCCTTTGATATCGTTCCCTTCTCACCTTAAACAAATCCCTTTGGATTTGGACTACCCTACCCTGGGAAAGGACCTTGGCTATTCATCCTATCCATGCCCTTCATGATTTTATAAACCTCTATATCGTCATCCCTCAGTCTACAATGCTCCAAGGAACATAGCCCCAGCCTGCTCAGCCTCTCCCTATATTCAAATTCTTCAACCCTGACAACATCGTTGTAAATCTTTTCTGAACCCTTTCAAGTTTAACAACACCTTTCCTGCAGCAGGGAGACCAGAGGTGAATGCACTATTCCAAAAGTGGCCTAAAAAACATCCTGTATAGCTGCAATATGACCTCCCAACTCCTTTATTCAATGCACTGACCAAAAAAGGCAAACATACCAAACGTCTTCTTCACTATCCTGTCTATCTACGACTTTACTTTCAAGGAACTATGAACCAGTATTTCAAAGTCTCTTTGTTTGGCAACACTCCCCAGGAATGATTTCCCTTGCAAAAATGTAGCATATCACATTTATCTGGATGAAACATCATCTGCCACTTCTCAGCCCATTGGCCCGTCTGATCAAGGTCCCATTGTACTCTGAGGTAAACCCCTTTTCCAAAATGGCCCTGACATTTTGGGGTTCAAAGGCTGGAATAACGACTGACTCCATTATGAGGCCCTGCAAAAGCCAGGTTAAACAAATTACAAACTGGCCCTGCAAATCTCTGACTAATTTAAGTGACCTGTGGGTTATATCTTAAAATGAGTGACTGGAGTTAAGTAAAATTTGAACAGTTGTCACTGGAACAGGGGGAGCTGCAGCGCGAATGATTGTGTAACCACTGGCACATTTGAAATATTGTTGGAAATGCAATTCTGCTTTACCTTTACAAAATGCATAACTTGGGAGCACTTCCCAACTGAAGAGTGCAATGTGGAAAGTGCACTTTTGAAAATCATCGATGCCATTTTCATGCAGAAAAGAAGTCCCTGTTATTTTTGATCCTCAAACTTGAATGCTGTGTCATGCTGTTAAAAGCTGGAAGTAAATAGTTTGCAAGCCAGGATGATATAATTACCTTTAAAAGCTGTTATCTGTGCCATTCAGCAATTAAGACAACAGGAAACATGCTTATGCAAAGGCAATCATTTTAATCTGGTCGTCTTATTCTCTGCTAATGATTAATTGGAACTGGAACATGCTGAAGAAGATCAGCAGTTGGTGGTCCCTCTTAATGTAAAATGGAGGCTCTTACTTTTAACTGAATTGTAAAGCTTCCATTATTACTGACTTAATTTATTTTAGTTGAGGTTGACACTTTCTTTTCCTCATTACTCAGAGTGTTGTGCCATGGCACTGCAAAAACATTGGAACGGGAAGTACTTATTGATGATCCCATGGAGCAGTGCAGAGTATAAAATGGTCTGAAGCCACCAAAAGATTATTGTTATAAAACAGACACTTCCTGAAGTGGGAATTCGAAAAATATAAACAAGTGGAAGAATTTGTTTTATTACGAGCAAAAAGCAACGTTGCAAGTTTGAATGAGGGAGACAAATCGTGGACTTGCATTGCAGATATTGAGGTTTCAAGTTAAGGATCTCAGATTTTCGAAGCTCTCTGTTAATCTGAAAGCAAACACATTGCATAAAGCTGAGCTGTTTCTCTGTAAGGGGACTCAATTACTAGGAGTTGTGAGTTCAAAGTGAGAGGGGAAAGGTTTAGGGGAGATATGCGTGGAAAGGTCTTTATGCAGAGGGTGCCTGGAACATGTTGCCAGTGGAGGTGGTAGAGGCGGGCACGATAGCATCATTCGAGGCAGATACATGAATGGACAGGGAGCAGAGGGATACAGATCCTGAGAAAATAGGCAACAGATTTCGCTAGAAGATCTGGATTGGTGCCCTGTAGGACCGAAGGGCTTGTTCCTGTGCTGTGATTTTGTTTGTTCTTTGATCTTTGAGTGGATGGGTTTTTCTGTAATTCTCGGGGACGTAATGAAAATATATAACCCTCAAATCTTAAATGGATTTCTTTGGGACAGGCAGATCAATTTCCCTTTGTGTGCTTAGTTGCTAGAATTTCTACTGTTCATCCAGTGTGTAAGAAATTTTTGGGTTTGTCCTGCTGGTCATACCACTTAACATTCATTCAGGGGTTTCTCTATTCCTGCCAGCAGTATGTTTTTACATTCAGGCCTGGCATGTATCAGACTTCTTCCAAACTCTGATAGGTGTCAGTGATCCAGAGTTCCCATTCTTTGTGGGCAGCACGGTGGCACAGTGGTTAGCACAGCTGCCTCACAGCGCCAGAGACCCGGGTTCAATTCCCGCCTCAGGCGACTGACTGTGTGGAGTTTGCACATTCTCCCCGTGTCTGCGTGGGTTTCCTCCGGGTGCTCCGGTTTCCTCCCACATTCCAAAGATGTGCAGGTTAGATGAATTGGCCAGGCTAAATTGCCCCTAGAGTTAGGTAAGGGGTAAATGTAGGGGTATGGGTGGGTTGCGCTTCGGCGGGTCGGTGTGGACTTGTTGGGCCGAAGGGCCTGTTTCCACACTGTAACGCAATCTAATCTAATCTTGTCTCCATCATTCATTGCATCAGATATTCTTGGAATATTACGAGACTCTATTGCTGCCACCAGAGAAGAAGGCAAAGTATGGCTTCGGAAGATAGTGTTGGCTGCTTTCTACAGGAAAGTGAGGACTGCAGATGCTGGAGATCAGAGTCAAGAGTGTGGTGCTGGAAAAGCACAGCAGGTCATGCAGCATCCAAGGTGCAGGAAAATTGACATTTCGGGCAAAAGCCCCTAATCCTGATGAAACATCGACTCTCCTGCTCCTCCGATGCTGTCTGACCAGCACCACACTCTCATCTCTGTTTTCTAGAGGAGCATAGGGGTAAGGTTGGATTCTCTGGTCCAGAAAAAGCTAATGGAAACTATAACAGTAAGAAAGCTGAGACACAAGCCATCAAAGACAGCTAGATTCAGTCACTGATTTCAACCGGTGGATGGTATTGGTGACTATGAGTTGGCTGGCAATCAGGCAAGGTCAGAGATGATCATAGCCTTGATCAATGACTCACAAGTGCCAGGCAATGACCATCTCCAGAATCCAACCAGCACATTCAGTGCCATTATTAGCACTGAATCTTCAAGTCCCAACATTGCGAGGAATACGCTTGACCAGAAATTCACTAAAGTTCCTCAGAAAGCACCTTCCAAACCCACAACTAAAATAACTCCTTAGAGGCCAGTATCCTGTCACCAAGTCACCCTTTATTTACATGTGCATAGTACTTGACAGGTAAGGCTCCCTCAGAGCTAGCTCACAGAATTAACAGAACCTCTGACCCTCTTGTTTATTTTTTTTTCAGAGCCTCTGATACTCCTGTTTTTTATTATTTTTTCCCCCCAGCACCCATGTTGTGTGTGTGCAGGTGTGAGACACCGTGGAAGACACAAGGTGTCTGAATCTTTATTCAATTTCCACCACCAGGAAGAAAAGGAACACTCAAGTGGGCCAGTGACAAGCAGTGCCCTTCACATCAAAGGGCAATGCTGTGTGATCAAACAGTGAAGGAGAGGGAAGGGATTAAATCAAAATAGAATTAGAGGGGGAAATAATGCACTCCACTCCCTGCGGAGCCCACCTCTCCCTGAACAGCTCAAGGTTGTTGGTGGACACTGTATGTTCCTTCTCCAGACACACCCTGGCTCTAACGGAACTGCGGAAGAGGGGCAGAACAGAACCTCTGACACTCTTGTTTATATCTGTCAGCCAGGGCTCTCTGATTGGACCAGGTTAACAGCCCCAATCAGGGAACTCATATTCTATGGCTGGTCTCATTACAATCATTACATCAACCACTTCCATCTAGAAGAACAAAGGCAGTAGTTACATGGGAACACCACCACCTTCAAGTACCCATCCAAGCCACTCACCACCCTAACTTGGAAATATATCGACCATTCCTTCAATGTCGCTGGGTCAGAATCCTGGAATTCCTTCCTGAAGGACATTGTGGGTCAACTCACAGCAGGTGGACAGCAGCAGTTCAGGAAGGCAGCTCACTACCACCTTCTCAAGGACAACTCAGGACGGGCAATAATTGCTGGCCAGCCAGCAACGCCACATCCCACAAATAAACTTTAAAAAACTGATCTGGACAGCTATCGAAAGACTCTGCCACTACAGCAGGCCAGCAGCAGTTCTATAGCACAACTTCTTTGAGGAGGTAACCAGCAGGATCAATAAATTGACAGCAGTGGACTTTCAGAAAGCATTAAGCTACTTAACACAATAGGAGCCCATAGTGTTGGTGGTGCAGGTATAGCAGCATAGGTAGAGGATGAGCTAATTCATAAAAGACTGACATTTGGGATTGAAGGAGCAAGTGTGCATTTTCAGGAAAGCAACCTGCCATTAGTGGAGTACCACAAGATTCAATGCTGAGGCCACAATTATTTACAATTTATGTTAATAACTTAGTTAGGAAAGTGAATGTACTATAGCCAAGTTTGTGGATGTCACAAAAACAGATGGGAAAGCAAGAGGTGAAAATGCCTCAATCTGCAGAGGTGTATAGTCAGGTTAGGTAAGTGGGCAAGCACTTGCCATATGGAACACAATACAGGAAAATGTTGGCTGCATGTTTCCTGAGTTGAAACTTTATTGCTGGAACAGCACAGCAGGTCAGGCAGCATCCAGGGAACAGGAGATTCGACGTTTCGGGCACAGGCCCTTCTTCAGGTTTCCTGATCAGATCCAAGTTATTTAAATAATTGCAGCTCCAACACTGATCGCTATGGCATTCCATGACTTACACATTGTCATCTTGAAATAGCCCCCCTTTTCCCAACCTTATCTTCTGTTTGCTAATCCCCTGTCAAAATTACCTCCAGTACAACAGGCTCTTAAATGTGGCACCTTATTCATCATCTTTTGAACATCCAAATATATTGCATCTACTGATTTTCCTTTATCTATGTGCTTCTCACTTCCTCAAATAATTAGTTCTCATTAATTAGTCAGGTATGATTTCCCTTTCACGAAGCCATGCTAACTATGCTTGATCGCATTATATATTTTAAAATGCTCTTTAATTACATCCATATGTTGCTGTTTCTGATTCAGAAGTCTGGAACTGCCTTATTAACAGCATTATGGGTGTTCCTCTCACCCCAGGATTGCAGTCGTTCAAGAAGGCAGCTCACCATCACATTCTCAAGGGCAATTTGAAATGCACAGTGGCAATAAATGCTGGCCTAACCATTGATGTTTTCATCCCATGAATTTAGTAAGGTAAGTACAACTTTTATGGACTGGAAGTCGATAACCTGCTTTCAGAAGGCACAGTCAATTCTAACTCTCCAACGCTGCTCATCATGTTATTTGCTGACAGTTTTCCTATCGGGTCTGCTCTTGTCTGTTGAGCTGGTGGTAAAAGTGGGCTAACTTGGAGGAAAATGGAAGGGCTGTTGAGGTGGATATTGTGGGAAAATGCTCGTCAATGGCTACAGACTGTGTGAACCAAAAAAAGTCACAGAACAGGCAAGGAAACACCCATGTATATTTCAAAATTTGTACTTTACCTTCCTCTGTTCCTTTTAATGAACAGCTCCTTAGCGATCTTGAATGCCTGTTGTGTGTAGGCATTTTTATGAATGAAGGCAGATCTGCTGTCTCGCTTGGGAAATAAGGAGCAGGTGGGGAGGCCCCTTTACCCCCACTGGTGGATGAAGGCCAGGAAACAACAGGAATTCAAATGATTGAAATGCCTTCTCATTAAACTTTTGAAACAAAGTCCTTTCTCTATTTGCTGAGAGTTTCTTGAGCTATTCAAAAACACCTGCCTAAAACGCGTGTGATTTGCACAGCAAAGTCCGGACACCATAAATCTCCACTCATATTTCCGCTCTGTTACACCACAATTGCACTCCTTTATGGTTGAAATTTTGGTCAGCCAAATGAAAAGAAAAGATTAATGCTTGACATTATTTCAAGTTGACGTTGTAGGTTTAAGGTGCAAACTGGTGATCAAGAGGCTCGAGAGAGAGAGAGAGAGGGAGAGAGAGAGGGAGGTCACTTTTAACCAGTTCCTTTGATTGACTGCATATTAGAGCATGAGAAACAGCAGCAGGGGAAAGTCATTTGGCCCCTTCAGCCTGTTGTACTTTTCAAGATAATGGCTGATTAGCTTGGGGCCTCAACTGTTCCACCTCCATACCTGCAACTCTCAACTCCCAGCTAGATTTTTAAAAAAAGTCTCTATTAGAATCCCAAGTATAATCATAGAAACATAGAAAATAGGGCAGGAGCAGACCATTCACCTTCGAGCCTGCCCCACCATTTAATAAGATCATGGCTGATCATGCAATTACAGTATCCCACTGTAGCTTTCTCTCCCTACCCCTGGATGGCTTTAGCCACAAGGGCCATGTCCAGTTCTCTTTTGAATCTATTTAACAAACTGGCCCCAACAGCTTTCTGTGGGAGAGAATTCCACAGGTTTGCAACTTTCTGAGTGAAGAAAATCTTCCTCATCTCAGTTCCGAGTAGCTTCCCCTTTATTCTTAGACTGTGATCCCTAGTTCTGGACTTATCCAACATTGGGAACATACTTCCTGCATCTAGACTGTCCAGCCCCATCAGGATTTTCTATATTTCTATGAGATCCCTCACTTTTGTCTAAATTCCAGTGAGAACAATCCCATTTGATCCATTAGTCAGTCCTGCCATACTGGGAATCAGTCTGGTAAACATTTGCTGGATTCCCACAATAGCAAGAATGTCCTTCCGCAAACCATGAGGCCAAACTGCACACACCAAGACCTTGTATTACTGCAGCAAGATATCCCTCCTCCTCTATCCAAATCCCCTTGCTATAAACCAACATGCCATTAGCTTTCCTCACTGTCTGCTCCACCTACATGCCAACCTTCAGCAACTGTTCCACCATGACACCCAGATTTCATTGCACCTCTCCCATTCCTAAAGTGCCACCATTCAGATAATAATCTACCTTCCTGTTCTTGCACAAAAGTGAATAACCCTACATTGATTCACATTATATTGCATTTGTCAAGTATTTGCCCACTGAGCAGCCTATCCAAGTCACCCTGCAGCCTCTTAGCATTCTCCTCAAAGCACACACTGCCACCCAGCTTAGCGTCATCTGCAAATTGGGAGATATTGCATTCAATTCCTTCATCCAAATTGTTAATGTATATTGTGAACAGCTAGGGTCCCAGCACTGAACCCTACAGTACCCAACTCGGCACTGCCTGCCACTCTGAAAAGGACCCGTTTATTCCAACTCTCTGCTTCTTGTCTGCCAAATAGTTTTTGATCCACGTCAGTACATTACCTCCGATACCATGAGATTTAATTCTGCTCACTGATCTCTTGTGTGGAAACTTATCAAAAGCCTTTTGAAAGTCCAGATACACAACATCTCCTGATTTATCCTTGTCCACTCTACTGGTAACATTCTTAAAAAAGGCCCGAAGATTTGTTAAGCATGATTTCCCTTTAGTGTATCAATGCTGACTTCGACCAATTCTGTCACTGCTTTCCAACTGCTCAGTTTTTGCATCCTTCATAACTGACTCCAGCATTTTCCCCAACACCGGTTTCAGGCTAATTGGCCTATAATTCTCTTTCCCTCCTTTTTTAAAAAGTGGGTTTATGTTAGCTACCTGCAGTCCATTGGAACTCTTTCAGAGTCGATCGATGCTGGAAAATTATCACGAATGCTTCCACTATTTCTAGCACCGCTTCCTTAAGTACTCTGGAATGCAGAGCATCAAGCCCTGGGGACTTATCAGGTTTTAATCCCATGAATTTCTCCAATACCATTTCCTGAGTAATAAGGATTTCCTTCAGTTCCTCCTTTATGCTTGACCCCTGTCCCCTAGCAGTTCCTTAAGTTTATTTGTGTTCTCCTTCGTGAAGACAGATCCAAAGTATTTGTTCAACAGGTCTGCCGTCCCTTTGTTGTCTGTTATGAATTCACCAGATTCTAACTGCAAGGGACCTACATTTGTCTTCATCAGTCTATTTCTTTTCACATATCTATAGAAGCTTTTGCAATCAGTTTTTATGTTTTCTGCAAGCTTACTTTCATATTCTATTTTCCCTTTTCGAATTAAACTTTTTGACCTCCTCTGCTGAATGTTTAGTTTTGCTCAGTCTCAGGTTTGCTGCTTTTTCTGGCCAATTGCTATGCCTCCTTTTTGGCTTTAACACTATCCTGATATCCCTTGTTCGACATGGTGAAACCACCTTCCCTGTTTTACTCTTTTGCCAGACAGGGATGTAGAATTGTTGAAGTTCATCCATCTATTCTATAAATGTCTGCCACTGCCTATCCACTGTCAATTGCTTAAGTGTCCTTGACCAATTTATTCTAGCAAATGCATGCCTCATAACATCAAAGTCAGCTTTAAGTTCAGGACCCTCGTCTCAGATTTAACTGTGTCACTCTTCATCTTGAATGAAGAATGCTACCATATAACACGTGAGGAATAAGAGAATGCTCAGGGAGAAGGTAGGGCCGATCAGGGATAGTGGAGGGAACTTGTGCGTGGAGTCTGAGCCGATAGGGGAAGCCCTCAATGAGTTTTTTGCTTCAGTTTTCATCAAGGAAAGGGAACTGGTTGTAAATGAAAACTCAGAGGAGCTGGGATACAGTCTTGACCAGATCAAGATTGATGAAATTGATGTGCTGGAAATTTTGGAAAACATTAAGATTGATAAGTCCCCAGGGCCAGACCAGATTTATCCTAGGCTGTTCCGGGAAGCGAGAAAGGAGGTTGCTAAGCTGTTGGCAAGGATATTTGCCTCCTCACTCTCCATGGGGGTCGTACCGGAGGATTGGAAGGAGGCAAATGTTGTTCCACTTTTCAAGAAGGGCAATAGGAAATCCCTGGCAATTACAGACAAGTCAGTCTTACATCTGTGGTCAGCAAAGTTGTGGAAAGAATTCTGAAGGATAGGATTTATGACTATTTGGCAAAGCACAGTGTGATTAAAGGCAGTCGGCATGGCTTTGTGAGGGGCAGGTCATGCCTCACAAATCTTATTGAGTTCTTTGAGGAGGTGTGAAGACAGGTCGATGATGGTAGAGCAGTGGATGTGGTGTATATGGATTTCAGCCAGGCATTTGATAGGGTTCCCCATGGTAGGCTCATTCATAAAGTCAGGAAGTATAGGATACAGGGAGATTTGGCTATCTGGATTCAGAATTGGCTGGCTGACAGAAAGCAGAGAGTGGTTGTAGATGTAAAATATTCTGCCTAGAGGTCAGTGTTGAGTGGGGTCCCGCAGAGCTCTGTTCTTGGGCCTCTGCTCTTTGTAGTTTTTATAAATGACTTGGATGAGGAGGTTGAGGGGTGGGTTAGTAAACTTGCAGATGACACAAAGGTTGGATGTGTCATCGATAATATAGAGGACTACTGCAGGCTGCAGCGTGACGTACACAGGATGCAGAGCTGGGCTGAGAAATGGCAGATGGAGTTCAACCTGGATAAATGCGAAGTGATGCATATAGGATTAAGGACAGGATTCTTGGCAGAGTGGAGGAACAGAGGGATCTGGGTGTGCAAGTACATAGATCCCTCAAAGTTGCCACCTAAGTGGATAGGGTTGTTAAGGAAGCATATGGTGTTTTAGCTTTCATTAACAGGGGTATCGAGTTTAAGAGCTGTGAGGTTTTGCTGCAGCTCGACAAGTCCCTGATGAGACCACACCTGGAATATTGTGTCCAGTTCTGGTCGCCCTACTATCGGAAAGATACAAAGGCTTTGGAGAGGGTGCAAAGAAGGTTTACCAGGATGCTGCCTGGACTGGAGGGCTTGCCTTATGAAGAAAGGTTGAAGAAACTCAGACTTTTCTCTCTGGAGAGAAGGAGGAAGAGAGGAGACCTGATCGAGGTGTACAAAATAATGAGAGGAATAGATAGAGTCAATAGCCAGAGACTTTTCCCCACGGCAGCATTGACTGGTACGAGAAGTCATAGTTTGAAGATATTAGGAGGAAGGTACAAAGGAGACATCAGAGGTGGGTTCTTTTACGCAGAGAGTTGTGAATGCATGAGGTGGTGGAAGCAAAGTCATTGGGGACATTTAAGCAACTGCTGGATATGCACATGGATAGCAGTGAGTTGAGGGGTGCGTAGGTTAAGTTACTATATTTTACATTAGCATTAAGTCTCGGCACAACATCGTGGGCCTAAGGGCCTGTTCTGTGCTGTACTTTTCTATGTTCCATGTTCTATAATGGTTACTTTTCCCCAAATTATCTCACACTCCAAGTTTGCTAGTTAATCATCTCTCATTACACAATACCAAGTCCTGGATAGCTTGCTCTATAGTTGGTTCCTCGACATATTGGTCGAGGAAACCATCCCTCACACAGTCCAGAAAATTCTCTATCGCATTGCTACCAGTTTAGTTCGGCCAATCAATATGGGGATTGAAGTCACCCATAATAACTGCTGTACTCTTACTGTGTGGATCTCTCATTTCCTGTTTGATACAATCTTACAAGTCCTTTTCGGTAGTCTGCACACAACTTCCAACATTTTTTCCCCTTTAGGTTCAGCAGCTCCATCCATACAGATTCCACATTGTCCAGACTAATATCCTCCCTTACTACTAATCTCATCCTTAAACACCACATCCCTTTCCTTACTGTCTATTTTCACGAAAATTGAATACCACTGGATATCAAGATTTGGTTAAGTGATAAGAAGCAAAGAATTGGGATAAATAAATAATTTTCAAGTTAACAGATGCAACAAGTGGAGAATTACAAAGATTTTAGCAAGCATGAGGAAGAAGAAGTCATCTTGCTTTCCATATCAACTTGCAGACCATTTACTCTGAAACTGTGGCCTGCCATTCAAGATTTCAACTTAAGGGCAACCATTCTCTGAGTGCTCATCCTGAACAAGTCCCTTCTGAATCATGCATCCTCCAGTAAGCTCAGAGACCTGGATGGCCTGGTGCATGTTGCAGGTAGGGAGCTTGGAGGAAATGGGAGGTGTATGCAATCACTGCACATGGAGCATGCCCTGAGATGTTGGTGAATGGTATCTAAGATGAGGGGCCATATGGGTAACTGGTCATCTGAAGTTGCCAGGTTACAGATTAGACTTTTTTTGAAGGGAATTATGGTCTTCAGTGATTGATTAGTTGATTATCACGTGTAAATGGGAAACTCTATATTAATGAGGTGTGATGATGTAATCATGAGGGGCTTAATGCATACAAATAGGCCCCTCACTGCTCACTACTAAGGATCTCATCTCACTGTTTAACATTTGGTTAAAATGTGAGACTTTTTGCTCTCGACATTGGGAATCTCCATATCTATGATCTCATGTGATTCTCCCAACTTTCTGGCCAATGCTCAATTATTCAGTGATTGGGAAGATTCCAACCTTAATGTCCCTTCACAGGAGAATTTTCTACCCATCTTCATATTGTTTGCAAAGTAGGCTACAATACACTCAGTCCTTCATCCAAGTTGTTAATATAGATTGTAATTAGTTGGGACCCCTGTCCTGATCCTTGTAGCACCCTACTTGCTACATTTTGTCAACTTGAAAATCATTTATTTATAACTGACTCTCTATTTCTTGTCAGTGAGCTAAACCTCTACCTATGCTAACATATTGCACCCAATACAATAAACTTGTATCCTGTGTAGCAATCTTGTTCGGTTGCACATAATTGAATACCTTTTGGAATGCACTGCATTCACTGGGATTCTCTTCAGCCATCCTGCCTATTAGGTTCCAAAAGAACTTTAAGACATTTATCACAAGCTTTCTCTTTCAGAAATCAATTTCACTCTGCTTGGTTGTGTTATTATTTGTTTAATGTCTTGCTCTTGCTTCCTTAACACTGGATGGTAGCAAATTCCCAATGACAGATATTGGGCTAACTGACCTTTTCCGACTGCCTTCTGCCTCCCTCTTTATTGAATAGTGGTGTTACTTCTGTGACTTTTCAACTCCATTGGTCAGGCCCCTTCCAGAATTTCAGAGATTTTGGGACAATACATCTACTATCTCTACAGTCTCTTCTCTTAAGACATTAGCTGGTAAGCCATCAGTCCCAGGGATCAGTCTGCCTTAGTTTCCTAGTACCTTTCTCTGGTAAAGATGCTGTTTGATGTTCTACCCTCCCTTTGCCCCAGCCTTTTTTTTAAACTACTCTTGGGATAGTTTTTGCTTTTCCTTTTACTGTGTAAACAAATACAAAATACATATTCAAAGTCTGTAATTTTCTTGTTTCACATTCCCCACTTTTATTCTCGAAGGGATAAAGGTTAACATTTGTTCCTCACTTTCCTTTTTATATACTTACACAAGTCTTTTATTGTCTGTTTTATTACTTCTTGCTAATTTACTGTCAATCCTAATTTCACCTTCATTATTTTCCCTTTGATTTTCCGTTGCTGGTTCCTAAAATGTTTCTCAATATTCTAATGCACCACTAAGCTCACAGGATTGGACACCTTTTTTCAATTTGATACCACCCTTATTATCCTTACTGGCCAAATTGGTGTATCCTTCTCGGAATGTCTTTCTTTCTTAATGGAGTATATTTTTGCTGAGAATTTTGAAAGGCTTCTGAACTCAGTTGTCTCTTGTCTTAGCTTTTAACCAAGCCACCCAGTCTGTCTTTGGCTACACTACAGTCATGCTTTTATATTGTTTTGATTGCTTTTAAGCCAATTTTCTCAACTTCAAGATAGACATGATGTTCTATAATGTTATGATCACTCTTGCCCAGGAGATCTTTTACCATGGAATTATTAATGATTCAGTCTTAAATGCATTAATAGTTCCGAAATAGTCCAGTCCACAGTTGCTTTCAGAATGTGTCATTTTGGTATCCATTATATCATAATTTTAAAGTGAATTAGAGAACATTTGAAGAAAAATGTTGTCACTCAGAGGGTGGTGGCAGTCTGGAATGCATTGTCTGGGTGGGTAGTTAAAGGAGCAAACTTCATAAACTTTAGCAATTACCGTGTCATAACATTCAAGACTATGTGCCTAGTGTGGGAAAGTGGGACTATTGAAGGGAGTAGTATACTGTGATGCCGACTTGATGGACCGAAGGGGCTCTTCTGCACTTTGTGATTCTATGTCAGGCAGTGAACAGGAACTTCAACTTTGAAGCTTTGGCATCATCTGAATTTGGTAGCTGCACTGTGGATGGAGAAGGACTCTTGAACCACCTTGACATTCTTCAACCTCAGGAATGTCAGCTAATTAAAAATGATGACAGCCCCCATCTGAAGGATGCTTGGTACTGAAGGGAATATCCAGGTGGGTCAAAGCTGGGCCAACTGCAGTCCACAGCAATTGTGTAGAGTTGGAATGAAGATGTGAAAAACAAAAATGCTTAAAATCTCTCTGGTCATTTCCTGATCATAATTACACAAGACATGGTGTCTGTATTGTAAAACTCTGCCCATGCGCTGTTTAAAAGTGTCATTGTGATCATAATAATGTCATTTGGGATGACATTTCATTAAAAATGAGTCCCGATTATTTCAGACAGATATGTCAGCTGTTCAGATCATTGTCAATGTTCCAACATGTCGATCACTCTGGTTGATGCAAATGCTTTGTTGTGTGTTTGGCCCCGGAATTTTGCCAAGGAAGCACTGGTCCCCGGGAGAGATTAATACTTGGAAAGTCTAGATGGGTAGGAGATGAAAGACAGAAGTTTTGGAGTCATTCAAGCAGTAACTGGATCCCATGAAAGAAGAAACAAAACATTCTATGGAATGAAATTCCAAGTGGGGCTGAATGTTCACTCTCATTTACAGTATTTTAACCATTTTCTGTAATAAACTTAAGTTACTGATAATCTGCACTAAAATAATTGGCTGAAGGTAGGCAACAGTGGATATTTGTTAGGGAATAATATCAGCATGGGAAAGAAACATTGACTAAAGTGCTCCAGGGAGCAGTATTGGGAACCCTACTGATTTAATTTATATTAATGTTCTGGATTTAGAAATTCAAAGCAAACTCATCAAAATCTCAGATGATACCAAACTAGTAGGAGGTAGTTGACTCTGAAGAGGCAATCGAGGACCTAGAAAATGAGCTAAATAAAATCTGTATGGGCTGATAAGTGGCAGATAAGACCTAAGGGCCTTAGTCAATTTGACACTTGACATATTCAGTCACAGAGAAGCAGCAATCAATATTGTGAATAGAATGCTGAAATGGATACCTACATACAATTTATAGCATGCATCACTAGAACCACAGTATTATGGTAAGAAAACACATTAAATATTGTGCTGTGTCTTAAGCCTGTGTAAGGTTTCTGAGCCTTATCCATATTACTGGTGAACTGGGTGAGCTTTATTATTTTCTGGTGGGAGGTGGGTGGTATTCATATTCGCATGGAAATCCTGGGAGTTTTATTGAGCATTTGCAGCAAGCCCCTCAGAATGTGTTAGTATTTTCCTTGCGGGAACTGGTTGGACAGGCTGTCAGTCGTGTTCTATCAAAGCTGAATCATTCAAAGACAGGGCGTACAGAAGCAACCCCTTTAAACTGCCCAGCAATTAATGTGCAAACTCCAAATGTTGGGGTGCAATGGCTGGCCACTAAAATTCCACTGGAATTCTTCCTGATTCTCCTCCAATGATTCTTTAGGCCAAGAAGTGAACCTGTATTTCTGAGTGGACTAAACGGACGCTATCCAGAAACATATTGGTTTCTTGACCAAGATCCAGTGCTGCCCTCAAGGTCAAAGTTTAATGCTGGGCTGATTCGAAAAGTGGGTGTGGCTATCCCACCAAGCCCACCGATGCAATAGGAACTGGGCCTAAAGAGGCCTTCTCAAAGGGTTATTCACTTTTCTTCAGAGGCCCTGAGGAGAAAGAGTGCATCTCACCGCTGTCAGCTAACACCTCACCACTTTCCCCCTATTTTTGGGAGAAAACTGCATGGTGACTTACAGATGAAATCCAACAATTAAAATTGACAGAGTGCCACCCAGTAAAACAGAGGCACCTTTGGCAGGAAATGGTGCTGTAGATTAAAATAAAGTGACCGGCTATGTTGCATAAATTTTTATCTGCTGACTTGTGCTGTATTCAGTATCTAAGTTTGTCTGCTGTAGTGCATACAATCATATGTTTGTTTTCTTACTGTTAGAGCAGTGACACCCACTTATTATCCCAGCAATTTATATTCTAATCCAATTATACAGTAAACCCAATTTATTACTGCATAATTATCCAATTTCATGTCCAAATAAAGCCTAGTTCCTACGACCAATTGTAGCAGGTCAAAGTGCTTCAGCTTGTCATGTAGTGTCCTGTCATTACTGCTGTAAATACATTGTCATGTTAAGAGCTCTGATGGTACATTTCATTGGTGCGTGCTCACTTAAAACATGAGAGAGCCAGATCGATGGGCTGCTAAACTCATCCCAGTGCCAGAACCACAGTAAACCTTGAATAAGAATACTGTACAAAATGTCTGAGTGTAACCCCCTAAGCGTCAGGACCAAGTATCTGAAGGCTCCTCAGCTCAGCTGTGGAAGATGGAGACCTGATTGTAAATAATCCGGCTTTATGGATTCTCATCACTTTACTATGACAAAAGACTGAGAATCTTAAGCAGATCAGTAAATCCACAGTTTGCTACATCTACAATGCCATTGGATTACTGCACATAGTTGGAAAACATTGTACAGTGGTTTCAAAGTTGGCTTTCTGCAATGATGAAGAGTATAGTTCCTGTCTTTTCTTCGACCTTGGGAACTCATGAGCAGTGAATTGAACAATGACGGACTTGGTGTTATTATCTTTTATGTCTGATTTGTGTTGTTAATATAGGCACCAGAGTATGGTGACTTAACACTTTTCACTGTTTTTCTTTTGTAAAAGTACAAGTGACAATAACTAAAAAAAAACGTGCTTTCACTGGGAAAGATCTAGTTCTTTTCCAGTGTTCATACATCCACTCCAATCTTATCTGAAGTACACTTCAGAAACACTTCGTTGGTTGTAAGAAAAAGCTTTGCAGCGGCTGAGGTTGTGGAAAGAGCTACCTCAATATGTCATCAAGTTAGACAACATTGAAACCAACCCTTCCGCCCAACCAGTCCATGCCGACCAAATCCCAAACTAAACTGGTCCCACCTGCCCACGCTTGACCCATATCCCTCCAAAACATTCCTTATTCATGTACTTATCCTTTTAAATGTAGTAACTGTATCGACATCCACCTCTGAAAGTTCATTCCACACAAGAATCATCCTCTGTGTACAAATGTTGCCCCTTGTGTCTTTTTTGAATCTTTCTCCTCTCACCTTAAAAATGTGCCTCCTAGTTTTTTTTAATCTTTCTTTTCTTTTTGGACGGCAAGGATGTGAAACTATCACCAACACAGAAATCTTAACACCTTTCCCTACATTGTGGTGATAGACGTTCTTCAAATGCTCAATGTTCACTGAAGTAAGAGCACACGAAGGGAGATGTTTTTTACTACTTCAGTTGATACTTAGTTGGAAATATGAAATAGATGGAGTGGAAAAGAAGCAGAGATGTTCTATTGCACTTCGTCTCTATTCTGTGGTATGGATGCAAAAGGAAAAACTTCCCTCAGTGGGTGTGAAGCTTTGTTGCACCTCTCACCTGTAATCTGTTCACAACAAGCCAATAGCTCCTATAAAGAACTCCAAATAAAAAGCTTTCTTGCAAATGAACATAGAACATAGAACGTTACAGCGCAGTACAGGCCTTTCAGCCCTCGCTGTTGCGCCAACCCGCAAAATTAATCTGATGCCCATCAAACCTACACTGTTTCATTATTATCCATATCTATGTCCAATGCCCTTAAAGTTGGTGAGTCTACTACTGTTGCAGGCAGTCCCCTACTATTCTCTAAGTAAAGAAACTACCCCTAATGTCTATCCAAAATCTATCACCCCTCAACTTAAAGTCAAGTCCCTTCATGTTAGCCTTCACCATCAGAGGTAAAAGGCTCTCACTGTCCACTCTGTCTAACCCTCTGATTTTTTTACACGTCTCAATTAAGTCACCTCTCAACCTTCTTCTCTCCAATGAAAATACCCTTAATTCCCTCAGCCTTTCCTCATAAGACCTTCCTTTCATATCAGGCAACATGCGAGTAAATCTCCTCTGAACCCTTTCCAAAGTTTCCACATTCTTCCTCTAATGCAGTGAACAGAACTGCACACAATACTCCAGGTGCGGCCTTACCAGTGTCTTGTACAGCTGAAGCATGACAATGTGGCTCTGAAACTCAAACCCCCTACCAATAAATACTAACAAACTATATGCTTTCTTAACAACCCTATCAACCTGTATGGCAATATTCAGGGATTTGTGCACCTGGACACTGAGATCTCTCTGTTCATCTCCACTTCCAAGAATTTTTACCATTAGCCCAGTACTCTGCATTACTGTTACTTCTTCTGAAGTGAACTACCTCACACCTTTCTGCATTAAACCCCATTTGCCACTTCTCAGCCCAGCTCTGCATCTTCTCTATGTCCCTCTGTAACCCACAACATCCTTCGGCACTATCCACAACTCTGCCTACCTTAGTGTCATCTGCAATTTTACTAACCCATCCTTCTATGCCTCCAGACCTCCAGACCATTTATAAAAATGACAAACAGCAGTGGCCCCAAAACAGATCCTTGCGGCACACCCCTGTTAACCAAGCTCCAGGATGAACATTTCCCATCAATCACTACCCTCTGTCTTCTTTCAGCTCGCCAATTTCTGATCGAAACTTCGAAATCACCTTTAATCCTGAAACTTCTTATTTTGTGCAATAGCCTACCATGTGGAACCTTTTCAAATTCCTTACTGAAGCCTGTATACACCACGTCAACTGCCTTACCTTCATCCACCTGTTGTGTCACCTTCTCGAAGAACTAAATAAAGTTTATGAGGCATAACCTACCCTTCACAAAACTGTGTTGACTATGCCTAACCAAATTATTCCTTTCCAGAAGATTAGAAATCCTATCTCTTATAATCTTTTCCAATACCTTACCCACAACTGAAGTAAGGCTTACTGGCCTATAATTACCAGGGTTGTCCTGACTTCCCTTTTAAACAAGGGATCAACGTTTGCTATCCTCCAGTCTTCTGGCACTACGCCTGTTGATAATGATGTCATAAAGATTGAAGCCAAAGTCTCTGTAATCTCCTCACTGGCTTCCCAGAGAATCCGAGGATAAATCCCTTCCGGCCCCTGGGTCTTATCTATTTTGAGATCTTCCAAAATTGCTAAAACCTCCTCTTTGCCAACCTCAATCCCATCTAATATTGCCGCCTGTATCTCCATATTCTCACTAACATTGTCTTTTTCCAATGTGAATACTGATGAAAAGTATTCATTAAGCACTTCCCCTATGTCCTCAGATTCCACACACAAATTTCCACTACTATCTTTGATTGGTTCTAATCTTACTCTCGTCATACTTTTATTCCTGATATACCTATGGAAGGACTTAGGGTTTTCCTTGGTCCTATCCGCCAACAACTTCTCATGTTCCCTCCTGGCTCTTCTTAGCCCTTTCTTTAGATTTTTTCTGGCTAACCTTTAACCCTCAAGCCCCCTAACTGAGCCATCATGCCTCATCCTCACATAAGCCTTTCTCTTCCTCTTGACAAGAGCTTCAACTCTTGAAGAATTATCTGCTGTCAAAGTATTGTAGGTAAAGTTATAAGCCCTTTCTTTAGATCTTTTCTGGCTAACCTTTAACCCTCAAGCCCCCTAACTGAGCCATCATGCCTCATACTCACATAAGCCTTTCTCTTCCTCTTGACAAGAGCTTCAACTCTTGAAGAATTATCTGCTGTCAAAGTATTGTAGGTAAAGTTATAGCTGGAGAATCAGGGTAGCAACTTACATGTTATGTGGACAATAGAGACCTATGAAGCAATGATGGAGATGGAGATGGCAGACAAGGAAGTGGGCGTGATGGTTCACAGCTTTAGATCCAACAAAATACAACTGTTATTGCCAAAATACAGACCAGAACTGAATGCAGTATTCCAAAAGTGGTCTAACTGATGTCGTGTACAGCCACACATGACTTCCCAAATCTATACTCAATGCACTGACCAAACGCCTTCTTCACTACCCTGTCTACCTTCAAGGAATCAGTGGTGTGACAAATCTCACCTTAAAAATATTGCAAGCTCTGTATTCCATCTCCACCTATAATTTTTTTTATATTCACTTATGGGACATGGGCGTCACTGACTGGCCAACATTTATTGGCTGTCCATAGTTGCCTGGAGAAGGTGATGGTGGGCTGCCTTTTTGAACCCTCCAGCCCCACCCCCCCATCTTCTGCACATGTACCACCTTTTTGTGGCTTCTTTCAGTTTTGAAGAAGGGTCACTGGACCAGAAACATTCACTCTCCTTTCTCTTCACAGATGCTGCCAAACCTGAGAGATTTTCCAACAATTTCTCTTTTTGCATTAAAAAAATGTAATTTCATATCTGAAGTTGTGTGGTTCACTTAATATGAAGTTATTCCTGAAATGTTTTTCTCTGCTGTTCACGTCTTCGATTTTCTGTCAGTTCTCACATTATTCTGTGGTATGAAACTGTACAGGAGCACATCAAGTGCGACATCCGACTAAAAGTCTGTATCTGTCTGTCCCATTCCTGCTCTGATATCCAGAGTGCTACATGTTTGTTGTGTGATGGTTGGAATAGGAATAGGATCCATCACCCTGTACCCTGTAGCTAATTAGGAATGGGCAATAAATGCTGGCCTAGCCCGAGACACCCTCATCCAATTGAATGAATAATAAAAGAAATCTGGCAGTATGGGCAAACCCCAAGTCGATGCATCAAAGCATCTGTCCACAAATGTTGTCCACCTTTTGAATGGAGTTTTAAACCTTAACCTTAACATTCGAGTTTGGGTTCTTTGGTCTGTCATACGAGATCAGGGCAGACTTCTAAGTTATCATTAGACAACGTTTATGAATAGGCTAAACGTAAGGGTACAGAGCAGCATGGTTCGAACCTCTTTGCAGACTACTAATACATGACAGTGGGGTCACAATTATATCACAGATTACCTTGGAAGCTCATCCACATATTCATTAAATCCTATTTCCATACAGAGATGAGGATATTTACATGTAATAGACATAAATATGCCAGTTTAACAAGTTGATTGATAAATATCTGTAATATGTGTTTTCTGGTTCTTTCAAAGAACTAACTTCTTAGATTTGAGTTCCCAAATACCCCATACATAATCACACACACATATATAGCAATAGAAATAAACACATATAAATAAAAATCGGGATTAACTGAGAAAATTACCTTTTTGAAGGATAGGTGATTGACATAAAGTTTTTTTTTAACACAGAAATGATTCCAGTGTTGTTCCACATTAGAACACAGTGGATAATGAATTTTAAAATCTGAAACCACGCATTTGATGATTCCAACAATTGTTTAACATTTGTGGTTTAATTATTTCAAAAGCAACCAATTGAACTATTCAATAATTCCACTAATTAGTGCAGCATACACTGATGCATAACTAAAGAGCAGAGAAATGCAGAGAGTCAACCCACTGGCACTTCAACTGGTCATTCATCTCACTGCTGCATGTGGCAGCTTGATGTGCACAAAGTGGCTGCTGTGCTTGCCTAAATAACATCAAAGCATAATGATGTACTGTCTGTGAAGCACTTTGAGATGCACCCGAGAGACATGATATGAGATGCTCCCTACAAAAATGCTGAAGCCTCCAGCTTTTATCTTTTTATTTTAGTTCTAAGTGCTTCTGGATGTTTTATACACAATATTACAGAATGTGAAGCATATATTAAAGCCAGTTTCTGCAAATCTTTTGATTTCATTGGCTGCAGAGCAGAGCATCATGAAGTCTCTCGGGCCACACATAATATTTGAATCCATCATATTTCCATTCATTTGCATGGATGTCAAGTTGCTTATACTTAAAGACCCTGGTGCTCTGACTTTGGATTTATCCATCAACAGAAGGACTGTTAACTGATCTTTCCAAATCTCCTCCTTCATATGGTTCAGAGGGGACCTAACATGCAAGGATGCACAAATGGGATTAAGTTGAGAATAATTGTACCAGAAATTAGGACTACACATGGTCATGAAATGCAATTTGAATATCCCTACTTCAAGGAATAAAATGCCTGAATTCAGCAGCCATTAACTACAACTCGATGTTTTACAACATCTCTCGATGTGATCTGCATTTCTAAACATTTCCAGCTTTGTGTTAGCCAGCATGTTTCATACAAATGTCGAGCAAATATTTCAAGACTGCTGATCAAAATGTGAAACAAACATTTTGTCTAAATAGATGTGCTCCTTATTGAAGCCAAGTAAGAACTAAGATCCACTAATGTACAGCACAAATGTACTGTGTCTGTGTACACATCCTCCAGCATCTTTTGATTCAGAAAAGCCAGATGAGTTCTTCACCATAATTTGTAACTTCAGATTTACCTGTCTCAGTTCAATGGATGCCTTTGTCAGTCATAAGGCTTCGTTGATCACATTGGTCCACAGGGATTGTACAAATCCAGGATTCAGCAGTAATTAAGCCAATCAACATTAATGTGTATCATTAACTTTCCATGACTCAGGTACATAACAGTCCAAACAATCAATATGTTGTCCAAGCAACTGAATTACGTGTCTTTGTCCAAATTTTTATAGTTAGTGAATTTAATGCCATCCAAGTAATTTATCTGGCACTTGGCTTTCTGAACATCTGTGAAAAAGCATAAAACAGAGGCACTAAAGCAGCAACATTTATGTTATCAACCATGTTCTCCACTTGAATGCAATTTCATGATTCATTTTAAAAAGTACACAGACATGATACATCTTCAAGTTGTTAAGGATCAGGATAAATGGCTAAACTTCTGGTGGGACATGTTTCTGCTGCACAACAAATGAACAATTGCTGCCAACAGTATTGTGAACTTATTTGAGGTGTAAAAAACAAAGTGTCAGATTGACACACCATTCTTTTTCTTTTACTTATATCTTTGATTTACTTACATAGCACAGGAGTCAGCCATTCAGCCCATTCAGCCTGCTCCACCATTCAATGTGATAGTGGCTAATTGATGCCTTTTACCAATTCTGTCCTCATAATCCTTTACGCCATTGGTAATCAGGAATCCATCAATCCCTATTTTAAACACATTTGAAGACTGAGCTTCGACAACCCTCTGTGACAGAAAATTCCAAAGATTCATAACCCTCTGACTAGAAATGTATCTGTCCATCTTAGTCCAAAATGGCATCTCCATAATTTATAAATTGTGTCTTCTGGTTCTACCAAGGGAAAATTACAAACCTGCATCTATTCTGTTAATTCCTTTCAGTGTTTTATAGATTTCAATGAGATTGCCTTTCTTTCTTTGAAAATTCATAGAATGCAGGCCCAGTGTGCCGAATCTATTTTCATAGGGCAGTCCTGCCATTTTGGAAACAAGATTGGTTTACTGTTTTTGCATTCCCTGGAGGGTAATAATATCTTTTCTGAGGTAAGGAGAGCATAACTGCACACAATAATCCAGGTGCTGTGTAACTGAGTTCCTATACAATTGAAGCAAGACTTCACTACTCCTACACTTCAATCCTCTTGTGATAAAGGCTAATATTCCAACCACGTTCCTAATAGCTTGCTGCACCTGTATGTTAGCCTTTACTGATTTATTGACAAGGACACCTACAATCCCTTTACACATCTACACTTTGCAACCTCTCACATTTTATGAAATACTCTGCACATCTGTTTGTCTTAAAGTGGATAATCTCACATTTTTCCACATTATATTCCATCTGCTACTTTCTTGCCCAATCTAAATCTACCATCTTAAGCTATTTTACATCTTTCTCACAACATGCATAATTGTTTAACTTTGCATCATCTGCAGATTTGGAAATATTACATTTAATCCCTCGACCTAAATCATTCATATATATTTTGTATATAAACAAGTTCACTTGTTAGACTCTTCTCACAATGCTTTTAGCAATCCACATTTTCACTTAAAAAAAAATTAATCAAAGTCTTTGATGTAAGCGAGTAACAGGTACAGGGTGATCAGAGTGACATTGCTGAGATCAAACCAATTGGCCCCATAATGCACAAAGATAGATTTTTGTCTTTTCATCAAAGCTTCAAAACTGTATGAATTAACATTTGAGGAAGCTGTTTATGCTCGTTCTGTATCAGATACTGACTAGTCTGTCAGGCATTTCCTGTTTGATCTGTTTTAGTTAAGATACCTAAATCTTCCCTGGGTTTATTTATCTTGATATAAATTATTATATGTTTCTTGTTAATATCATCATGCTGAAAAATGAAAATATAATGTTTCTTCTGCCTCACCTTATAATTCAAGATATATGTGGCTTTGGCAATTCATCCTCAGGATTCAACAACCTTAATAATAACTTGTGGCTGACTTTGAATTGTCATGATAGCTTTTTCCAACTATTTCCCTATTGCTCATGCTCAATGACTCTTAATGACTCACTTTATTAAACCAATTAAGATGGAAGGACATAGTTTTACAAATTTGCCTGAACCTCAAGTCATAAGCCAGTTTGCATGATCCCTTGTGCGGAATCTATTGTTTCTCTTCCTTCCTCATTGCTGAGGAGCATACATGTGAGGAGCTCTGGGAAAATGCAAATTGCTACTGCTCTTAATGCTAGCAATCCATGCCATGCATTTTGAGTGGACTGCTTCCAGGGTTTGACATTCCCACAGTGTGCTCCTAGCTAAATCGGAAGCCATACGGGCTGTTGACCTACTCTTATCCCTGCTGATTATTTGTTGTTGGTTCACAAGGGTTGGAAAATCCCAGGGAGGCTGTGCTTTAGTGACTAATTTGAAAATACAGTACTGTACACAATGAATATGTGCTCCAACAAAGTATTTTGGCCTTGGCATTGATTGAACCATGAGTTGGGTTTGCAGTATACAAGGGACAGGGTTCCAGGAAACAATGCTGCTTTGCAATAGAATATCCTAAATGGTAGAATTCATGTCTGCAGTTTCAACATTAATGTTCCAAACTGACATTACTGAATTTTGAGGTGAGTTGCAAGTTCCTCATATTGGCTTACAGGTGTAGCTCTGAAGAACCTTCACTATGTTGTTCCGGTCATGATCCTCCAGGGGCATTTAAGCTCACAAGCATCTCATTGAAATACTTCAGAATTATCAATAGCAAAGAATGAATATTCAGCCCCACATTCTCAAAGGCAACAGGTGAATTTAGTCTGAAGTATGTGGACAAACACCCAGTGGATGCGGGATTTGTGGATCTTCTACTGATGACTTTAATAAATGATGCAGATGTTTCTCGAGTAAATACAATTGCTTCATGAAATAACAGCTCAGGTAGATTTTCACCATCATCAACTTTGTTTTGAATTTCCACCACTTTCAAATCATTTAATCTATCTCTGACTCTCCCTTTCCCTTTCTCAATTTGTCTATCGTTTTTTCTTGGGATGGGCTATTAACTAATATTCATTAAACTGAGTACACTTACTCACATGCTACTTCTGATAAGAACTTCATTCTATTCCCTCAGTTTCACCATCTCTACATCCTCTATTCTGGTGATGCAAATCTCACAACCATACTTCTGACCTTTCTTTTACTCAAGACAATTTTCTGATTCAGTATGTGGATGTACCTACTAGAGAAGGTGCAAAACTGGACCTACTCTTGGGAAAAAAGGCAGGGCAGGTGACTGAGGTGTCAGTGGGGGAGCACTTTGGGGCCAGCGACCATAATTCTATTAATTTTAAAATAGTGATGGAAAAGGATAGACCAGATCTAGCAGTTAAAGTTCTAAATTGGTGAAAGGCCAATTTTGATGGTATTAGGCAAGAACTTTCGAAAGCTGACGGGAGGCAGGTGTTCACAGGTAAAGGGACGGTTGGAAAATGGGAAGCCTTCAGAAATGAGATAACAAGAAACCAGAGAAAGTATATTCCTGTCAGAATTAAAGGGAAGGCTGGTAGGTATAGGGAATGCTGGATGACTAAAGAAGCATATGTCAGGTATAGGCAGGATAGATCGAGTG
>NC_057711.1:22613345-22636141 GCF_004010195.1 Chiloscyllium plagiosum | reverse complement strand
TAGTGAAGAAGGCGTTTGGTGTGCTTTCCTTTATTGGTCAGAGTATTGAGTACAGGAGTTGGGAGGTCATGTTGCAGCTGCACAAGACATTGGTTAGGCCACTGTTGGAATATTGCATGCAATTCTGGTCTCCTTCCTATCGGAAAGATGTTGTAAAACTTGAAAGGGTTCAGAAAAGATTTACAAGGATGTTGCCAGGGTTGGAGGATCTGAGCTACAGGGAGAGGCTGAACAGGCTGGGGCTTTTTGCCCTGGAACGTCGGAGGCTGAGGGGTGACCATATAGAGGTTTCCAAAATAATGAAGGGCATGGATAGGGTAAATAGGCAAAGTCCTTTCCCTGGGGTTGGGGAGTCCAGAACTAGAGGGCATAGGTTTAGGGTGAGAGGGGAAAGATATAAAAGGGACCTAAGGGGCAACGTTTTCACGCAGAGGGTGGTACATGTATGGAATGAGCTGCCAGAGGATGTGGTGGAGGCTAGGACAATTGCAACATTTAAGAGGCATTTGCTGGCAGGTGGGACTAGATTGGGTTGGACTGAATGACTCTAATTGAAAACTCACCCCATCAGGCTTAACAAGGCCCTCAATCACATCTGACCCCATTTCTCTCCCACGACATTTCTCCTCTTATCTCATCTACTCGCAGCCAGCACTATGAGAGGATCCTCTTTTCCTCATCTTCCACCATCCAGCCTCTGCATCCAACGGTCATCCTTCACCACTCCTGTTGCCTCCAGTGTGATACCACTCCATTCTTATCTGCTTCTCTCGCTTTCTGGGCAAAAGTGAGGACTGCAGATGGTGGAAAATCAACGTTTCAGGCAAAATCCCTTCATCAGGAATGATTCCTGATAAAGGGCTTTTGCCAAAATGTTGATTTTCCTGCTCCTCGGATGCTGCCTGACCTGCTGTGCTTTTCCAGCACCATTCTGATCTTCTCTCACCTTCTGTCAGCATTCTGAAGGGAACATTCTGAAGTGGGCACTCTGATCCATTCCTATGCAGAAGATGCCATACTTTTACCTTTTACCTCCTCTCTCTTACTATCCAAGACCCCAAACACTACTCACAGGTGAAGTAGCAATTTACTTGTACATCTTTCAATTTAGTACACTACATTAACTGCATTTGATGCATTTTTTCCAACAGTTAGGTGACCAAATGTCGGTTGGGTAACTGCTCTACTCTACTCCAAGTTTAACCCTGAGGTTCAAGAGCTTTACCATTTAATTTCTTCATCTTGCTCTCACATGGATATGCACATGTTCAGTTTCCTGCATTCTTTCAGTTAATCTCAAGGCAAGGTCAAGGAATGGTACCTCATCTTCAATTTGAGTTCAACAGTTTAAGACTTTAAATCTGTTTCCCCATCTTGATTTGTGTGTTCAGCTTTCAGATGTACTTGTCTATTGCCCTACCATTCACACCTATTCTGTGAAAATCTCTTGTTTCATGACCTAAAATTGAACTGGACCAGCAATACAAATGCTATGGCTACAGGAGCAAGACAGAGGTTAAACATTTGTGGTGAGTAACTTATCTTCCCAAAGGCTGTCCACCATCTACAAGGCATGAGTCAGTAGTGTGATTGAATATTGTGCACTTGCCTGAATGAATGTAGCTTTAACAATGCTCAAAAAACTCAACACCAAACAGGGGAATGCACGCCCTTCACCACTGATGCACCGTGACAACTGCATGGTCCATCAACAAGATGCATTGCACCAACTTACCAAAGTTCCTTTTACAGCACCTTTCAAGCCCACAAAATCTGTCAAAAAGACAAGGGATGCAGCTATAAGGTAACAGCACCTCTTCCAAGTTCTCCATCCTGACCTGAACTGATACTGCTCTTTGTTCAATAAAGTGAGATCAAAATCCTGGAACTCCCTTGCTTAAAGCACAATAGACTACAGCAGTTCCAGAAATGGCTCCGCATCACCCTCTTAAGGGCAATTAAGAGCAATAAATGCTGGCAAACGGTTTTCATTAACAAATCAAAGAGAAACACACACTGGCTTTTGTACCATGAAATTTTTTCTCAGTTGATCCCTTCTGCCCTTCCACCTGTCACAGGTCTGACCTTTTGTTCTTCCTGCCACTTCCACTCCTTTCATTTGCTTAAAATCTTATTATATTTCTATTTCCTACTGTTATGAAGAAAGATCCTTGACCTGAACTATCATTCACATTCCTCTCCCCACAGAGTCTGTAAAATGTGCTGAATATTCCTAGTGTTTTATATTTCAAGATTCCGGTAACCACAGTATTTTCCTTTTAATACCGGCAACCTATTTGGTGCAGCATTGGTCATTGTCGTATTTATCATCTGGAGATGTTATTTATACAAATTAGAAGATTATTTTGAAAGTATTCTGCTGCCTTCCCTTACAGGGAATTAGAGAGACATGCAACATGGTAAAGCTGCAATTGTGGGTGACTCTGATCTGTGTATAGATAAAGAAAATCAAAAGAGTAACAAAACTGTCGAGGAGGAAATCATGGAGTGTTTGTGGGGTGGGTTTCTGGACCTAAATATTGAGGATCCAACTTGAGAACAGCCCATCCTAAACCGGGTTATTATGTACTGGAAAGGGAATAATAGCAATCTCATTGTGCCAGGCCACTTGGGGTTGAGCAACCATAATATGATAGAATTCCTCGTCAAAACAGTGAGTGACAGTGAGGCTAGGGTCCTGTAACTAAATAGAGGAAATTGCAATGGATATGAGGAATGATTTGGCCACAATAGATTAAGGAACTTTACTTAAATGATGATGGTGGAAAGGTAATGGCAAACATTCAGAGAGCATGGCTGAACTGCAACAATTTATTCCTGTCTGATGCAAAAAGTAAAACAGGAAAGGTGGCCAAATCATGGCTTACAATTGAAATTAAAGATTATATTTGACCAAGGAAGAAGCATACTAATTTTTCAGAAAGAACAACAGACATGAGGAGTGGGAGCAGCTTAGAATTCAGCAAAGGGGAGAAAAGAAATTGATTACAAAGTAAAATCGAATACGAGAATAAGCTTGCAGAAACATTAAAACAGACTGTCAAAGTTTCTATAGGTATATTGGGGGAAAAGATTGGTGAATACAAATGTATGTCACTTAGAGTTAGAAACAGGGGAATTTATACTGGGATAAAAAGAAATTGTTGACCAACTAAGTACATACTTTGGTTCTGTATTTACAAAGGAGGGCACAAATAACAGACCAGAAATGCTGGGGAACACAGAGTTTAGTGAAGGGGAGGGACTAAAGGAAATCAGTATGAGTGGGGAAATGGTGTTGGAAACATTGATGGGATTAAAGGTTGATAAATCTCCAGGGCCCGAATAGGAAGAGTTTAGAGGGATATGGGCCAAATGCTGGCAAATGTGACGAGATTAATTTTGGACATCTGACCGGCATGATGAGTTGGACCGAAGAGTCTGCTTCTGTTCTGTACAACTCTATGATAACTCTACCCCAGAATATTTAAGAATGTGCTGTAGAAATAGTGGATGTATTAATAATCATCTTCCAAGTGTCCATAGAATCTGGAACAGTTCCTAAAATTAGAGCGTAACTGATGTAAGGAGAAATGACAGAAGAAATCATCAGGATGTTGGCGGGAATGGAGGGTTTGAGTTATAAGGAGAGGTTGGACTTTTTTCACTGGAGTGAAGGAGGTTAAGGGGTCCAGAGGTTTACCAAATCACGAGGGGCTCGGTAAGGTGAATGGCAGGGTGGGGCATTCCCTAGGGTGGGGCATTTCAAGACAAGGAGCATACTTTTAAGGTGAGAGGAGAAAGATTTAAAAAGGACATGAGGGGCATTTTGTTCTTACACAGAGAGTAGTTTGTGTGTGGAACGAACTTCCAGAGGAAGTAGTAGATGTAGGTACAGTTTAAAAGACATTTGGATACGTCCATGAATAGGCGATGTTTGGAGGGATATGGGCCAAGCACATGCAGGTAGAATTATTTAGTTTGGGATTATCACTGGCATGGACTGGTTGGACTAAGGGTCTGTTTTCATGTTATATGACTCGATAAAGCGGCAAGGGCAACTGTAGTCCACAAGACTCTGGACAAGAGCGCGCAAGTGGGATTGGCTCAATGCCTACTTTGAATTGGCATATTCTTATTATTCCTTGGATCTTAGGTATCTGCAAACTTAGATCACGCTTAACTTTTTCAGCCCACTAAATACATGAATCTTTGTCCTGACAAGGTGATTTCTCTGGTCTTTTCAAAACTCAACATTACTATTATTTCAAACATATTTCTTGCTGTAAAATTACAGGAGCAATTTAGTGGGAAAAGGTGTAATGTAGTCAAGAGGAAATGGTGGACTATAATTTTAAAACACTTCAAGATGGACATCTCTCATTGGCAATGGTAGTTTCTTGTATTTGATTCAGGTTATTCTCTTTCAGCTTATTCTCTTTGAGGTTCTGTCATTGCAATTTAATTCCAGTTCTGTATATTTCTCTTGGATAATTATGTGACTTTAGCAGCAGCTGGGTATCTCCAGATAGGATCATTTCAATCAGGATGAAGCAGAATTCATGTAGTTACACTGTAATTGTAATTTCACTGCAAACCAGGCTTGAGCTCATTCTAACAAATGCAATTTTGCTAATGTCTTGCCAATCAACTTGCTGGTGTGACCACTTTAGGGCTGTCCGCTAGCTACCTGTATCCTGGATACTGTATATACTTCAGCATTTTTAAAATTGAATGTAATTTATGTTGATTACTGCAAGGCTTTTTTCAGCGAGATGGTCGAATGAACTGAATAAAATTGGCTTGTTATTTTGACGTTGAGAGCAAGGTGGCCATGGAGCTTCTGAAAAACTTTCAGCAGATTTTTATTTAATACACTTTGAATAGTTCTAGCAGATTTTTCAGGCAAAGTAGGAATGTGCTATCAGCATATAAAAGCATTTGGAGAGCGAACACACCTTAGGGAGGTCATTAATGTAACAAAAGGGCTGTAATGGTCCTCAGAGACACCAATTTGTGAAGTGCTTTAGGAAGGTGTATTTTTAATCTTTTGATGCATGTGAGCTAGTCATGGAGGAAAACACTGTATGGTCCTGTCAAATAAACCAAACTCCATCATTATACAATGCTATGATTAACTGTATTAAAAGTTGCATCAAATCATATAAGCTGCCTTCACAATACAAAAGGCACAGGCAGCACAACTGTAACACATATCCTCGATTGGTTGTATTGCTTAGGATAAACAGAGAATCAACAGCATTTTATTTCCACGAAGGTCGACCATTTTGCAAACTATACATAGGTACCCACCTCTGTTTTGCAATCAGGTCTGTGAAATATATGGCAAAGCCCAACTGAAGTGTTCCCAGATAAAGAATAAAACACTGCATGATATGCTTAAAAAATAACACATTTCAACACATACTTCATTCATACTGTGATCAAAAAGGAAGAGAGTCCAAAATTCTCTTCAGTAGTAAACAGGATAGTGAAGAAGGCATTGATGTGCTTGCCTTTATTAGTCAGAGCATTGAGTACAGGAGTTGGGAGGCCATGTTGCGGTTGTACAGGACATTGATTAGGCCACTGTTGGAATACTGTGCGCAATACTGGTCTCCCTCCTATAGGAAGGATGTTGTGAAACTTGAAACGGTTCAGAAAAGATTTACAAGGATGTTGCCAGGGTTGGAGGATTTGAGCTATAGGGAGAGGTTGAACAGGCTGGAGCTGTTTTCCCTGGAACATCGGAGGCTGAGAGATGATCTTATGGAGGTTTTCAAAATCATGAGGGACATGGATAGGATAAATAGAGAAAGTCTTTTCCCTGGGTTGGGGGAATCCAGAACGAGGGTGAGAGGGGAGAGATATAAAAGAGACCAAAGAGGAACTTTTTCATGCAAAGAGTATTGCATGTATGGAATAAGCTGCCAAGGAAGTGGTGGAGGCTGGTACAATTACAACATTTAAAAGGCACCTGGATAGGTACGTGAATAGGAAGGGTTGAAATGGAATATGGGCCAAATGCTGGCAAGTGGGACTAGATTAATTTAGAATATCTGGTCAGCATGGATGAGTTGGACCAAAGGGTCTGTTTCTGTGCTGTACATCTCTCTGACTCTATGACTCTATTGATGGCCCGAGGGTAAATGGGGACATGTTTCCATTCTGTCCTGTGCTTAGAGTTCTGGGAAGTGATCCTGCAATTGTCAAGACTGTATTTTAGCTAAAAGGTAGAGAATCCAGAAGATTGACATCACTGGTGCCTTTCCTTTGAGATGGCAATTAGCATTCCCGAGCCTTTTTAATAAATAGCGGGTGAAGGTTCTACAGTTGAGAACACCTTCACTCCAGCAAGTTGTCATCACCACAGCTGAGAATGTCAAAGTGGATTCGGACTAAAGAAAGTCAGAGGTTTCAGTTATCTTAGATTTGATATTACAGCATTCAAAGAGGAATAAAAGTGGCAGGAAGATAGTGAGGACAATTTAGGACAAAACAAAAGCAATCAAGTATCAACATGAAGGGTTTTGTGATGCTGTGGTAGTGTCCCTCCCTCTAGGTCAGAAGGTCGAGGCTCAAGAACCATCTGCCATTGAGTTGCGTGACATCATATCCAAACTGGTTGATTCAAAATGTCTTTTTCTCCAAGTCTCAAATTCATTCTTGTCCAGACTGTGAAAGAGTTTTGTTCCAGATAACTCTTCCCCTTCTCTGATGTCTCACGGTGCTCAAAAACCAGACTCCAGCTCAACTCTAAGCTGGAGTTCCCCAAAAACCACAATTAGTAATAGTTGGAGAGGTATAGTCACTATGAACCACAGTGGGGTCCACCAGCTTCTATATCATGCAGTTTCACACTTCCCCTGGTCCAGCAACTCTATTTTAATCATTCAGTTCTTAATTTGATGTTTAAAAAAATTGTACTGATCTTTTAGTTTGTCGTCTGCAAATATTTCCCCTATTTGCCTTCAGGTAACCAATAATAAACAGTGAAATTAGTAGTTATCACTCCCAAACAATGAATTTATGGGTTTACTTGACTTTGATGTCACTATTTTGTGCTGGGCTCCTGATTCTTGGATTCAACTTATCTTGTTTAAAAAAAACCTTTCAAACTTTGAGCCAAAAGAAAAGCAAGGGAAAAGTGCCCAGTTGCCTCTCCAAATTGTAAACTGACTTGGGCTGTGTCTCACCCTGATTCTGAATTCCCCTTGTGAAGCTTACTGACTGTGCGCTTTCAACAGACCCTCTCTTAAATAGTTTGAGGTGAGCTGAAGTGATACACAGTGGTGAAGTTTCGATAAGAATTAACACCCGATTAAGGCCCTACTCTGGCTTCAGGTAATTGATACTTGTCAAAAACCCAATGATGCTCAAAATCAGAAATTAAAATGCAAATTGCTGAAAAAATTCAGCAGGTCTCACAGCATCGGTGGAGAGAAAACAGAGTTAATGTTTTCAGTCAATAAACATTCATTTATTATAATCCCATTTTCTCACACTTGGCCCATGACTTTGTACGCTATGGCATTTCAAGGGTTCATCTGACCACTTCTTAAATCCTTCTTGAGGATACCAGTCTCTACTACTCTTTCAGGCAGTGAGTTCCAAATATCCAGAACTCTCTGGGTGAAAAAGACTTTTCTCAAATCCTCTCCTGCTCTTTACCTGAAGATTGTGCCTCCTGGTTATTGGCCTCTCTATGAAGGGAATTATATACCTCACCTGTGCCCCTCAACACTTTCCACACTTCAGTCAGACTACCCCGTCCTTCTGTACTCTAAAGAAAACAACCTCAGATTATCTAGTCATAGCTGTATTGTTCCAACACAGGCAACATCCTGGTGAACCTCCTCTGCAATCTCTCTTGTGCAATCACATCCTTCCTATAGCGTAGCAACCAGAACTGCTTACAGTACTCGAGCTGTTGCCTATATACACCTCCATCATAACCAGCTTGCTTTTGTATTCAGTGCCTTGACTAACAATGGCAAGTAACCCAAATGATTAGATTAGATTCCCTACAGTATGAAAACAGGCCCTTCGGCCGAATAAGTTCACACTGACCCTCTGAAGAGCAATCCACCCAGACTCATTCTCCCCACCCTACATTTACTCCTGACTAATACACCTAACACTATGGACAACTTAGCAAGGTCAATTCACCTGACCTGAAAATCTTTGGACTGTGGGAGGAAACCGGAGCACACGGAGGAAACCCACGCAGACACAGGGAGAATGTGCAAACTCAACATAGACAGGAGCCTGAGGCAGGAATCGAACCCGAGTCCCTGGCGCTGTGAGGCAGCAGTGCTCACCACTGAGCCACCGTGCTACCCTAGCCATCTTATTGATCTTTCCTGCTACCATTAAGAATCCGTGCACACGAACACCAACCTCCCACTGATCCTCTGTGCTGCTGTGCATTCTGTAGATGGTGCACACTGCCAACCCTGTGCATCAGCATTGAAGGGAGTGAATGCTGAAGGTGGCAGCTAGGCTAACTAGTCAAGGAGAAAGTGAGGTCTGCAGATGCTGGAGATCAAAGTTGAAACTTTATTGCTGGAACAGCACAGCAGGTCAGGCAGCATCCAAGCTGGCTACTTTGACTAGATTGTGTTGAGCTTCTTGAGTGCTGTTCCAGCAGCATTCACCAGGCAAGTGGGAAATGTTCCAATATACACCCCCCACACACACCCCCACTTTCCCCCCCCCCCCCCCACCACCACCACTTTTTGTGCATTGTAGATGGTGGCCAGGCAATGTGGATATAGAAATTGAGTTACTTGTTGCAGAATTTCCAGCCTCTGAGATGTTTTTGTAGCTACAGTAGTCTCTATAAGAGACCAGATCAAAAGTTGGTCAATAATAACCCCCAGGAGTTTGACAGGGTATGGTTTCTGTGATAACAATTCCATTCAATGTCAAGGGGCAATGGTCAAGGATAGCAGGGTACTTTAGAACTATGATGCGTTTGATAAAACGTTTGATAAGGTTCCCCACAGTCGGCTATTGCACAAAGTATGGAGGCATGGGATTGAGAGTGATTTAGCCGTTTGGATCAGAAATTGGCGAGCTGAAAGAAGACAGAGGGTGGTGGTTGATAGAAATTATTCATCCTGGAGTTCAGTTACGAGTGGTGTACTGCAAGGATCTGTTTTGAGTCCACTGCTGTTTGTTATTTTTATAAATGACCTGATGAGGGCATAGAAGGTTAGCAAATTTGCGGATGACACGAAGGCCGGTAGAGTTGTGGATAGTGACGAAGGATGTTGCAAATTACAGAGAGACATAGATAAGCTTCAGAGCTGGGGTGAGAGGTGGCAAATGGAGTTTAATATGGTAACGTGTCCTGTGATTCACTTTGAAATGAGTAATAGAAATGCAGAGTACTGGGCTAATGGTAAGATTCTTGGTAGTGTCGACAAGCAGAGAGATCTCGGTGTCCATGTACATAGATCCTTGAAAGTTGCCACCCGGTTAGATAGGGTCGTTAAGAAGACATATGGTGTGCTAGGTTTTATGAGTAGAGGAATTGAGTTTTGGAACCATGAGGTCATGCTGCAGCTGTACAAAACTGTGGTGTGGCAGCACTTGGAGTATTGCGTACAGTTCTGGTCACTGCATTATAGGAAGGATGTGGAAACCTTGGCAAGGGTTCAGAGGAGATTTACTAAGATGTTGCCTGGTATGGAGGGAAGGTCTTATGAGGAAAGGCTAACGGACTTGAGGCTGTTTTTGTTCGAGAGAAGGTTGAGAGGTGACTTAATTGAAACACATAAGATAATCAGAGGGTTAGATAGGGTGGACAGTGAGAGCCCTTTTCCTCGGATGGCGATGGCTCGCACGAGTGGACATGACTTTAAATTGAGGGGTGATAGATATAGGACAGATGTCAGAGGTAGTTTCTTTATTCAGAGAGTAGTAGTGGCATGGAATGCCCTGCCTGCAACAGTTGTAGACTTGCCAACTGTAAGAGCATTCAAGTGGTCATTGGATATGCATATGGAGGAGACTGGAATAGTGTAGGTTAGATGGGCTTCAGATTGGTATGACAGGTCAGCACAACATCGAGGGCCAAAGGGTCTGGACTGCCTGTTCTGGCTCAACACTTCCATGCATTCTTCAGTACTCATCTTAAACATACAAATCAGATGAATGTTTCCAACTTGAATACATTATAGCGCAAGCCAATTAATGATATAGGAGAGTATTTAGTTCCACATGGATTTTCAATGTGTTCTCATGAAAAGAAAAAAAAAGAAATTGTTGGCGTTGGGATAAAAAAATGCTATTGATTAATGGACATGATATGCAGGTAGCCATGGATTTGCAGATGTAAGCACTTTGAATAAAAGCAACAGTCAAAGGTTCATTTGCATGTCATTAACTGAACACTGTAACCTCTGTGATGGGTGCTGATTAGATTTTTCATGAAGATTTGAAGAATGCGGGCAGTACAGTTATTTGAATAGAGTTTTCATAAATTTCTGTCACTTCGATATAACAGTCGAAGTCTTACAAAGTACAGTTGATAAATTGTATGGCCCAGTTGTATCATCAAATGAAAGCTCATGGTGTCTGATGAGAAACATTATTTTTTGATTATTTGGAAAAGCATAGTTTGATTATACTTTCATTTCTGTGTGTTATTTGTGGTGACATTCAATGCCTAGTTGCACTTAACAAACTCAAAACTGTCACCATGATGGTTCTATGTTTTAAAGTGATCAACTCACAAGGTGAATGGGTGATGCCTCCTTTGGGTCAGTCCCATCCTACAATGTATTATCAATCATCCCTTTCTTTTAGTTTCACAGTCACAATCTTATTTCAAAGCTGAGGTACTGCTGAGGGCTCCTGTTGTTGGTAGAAGTGAAAAAGAAATTTGATTCTTTCAGCTTTCTTTTGCTCCTCCTACATTTATTATCAATGAGACCAACGAGACACTGACTTACTTTAATCAGTCAGAGACAACCAGCATGGAAACAAACCCTTTGGTCCAACTGATCCATGATGACTAGATATCTGAAATTAATCTAGTCCCATTTGCCAGCATTTGGCCCATATCCCTCTAAACCCTTCCTATTCATGTACCCATCCACCTGCTTATTAAATGCTGTAATTATGCCAGTCTCCACCACTTCCTCTGGCAGCTTATTTCAATACACACTACACTCTGCATGAAAAGGTTGCCCCTTTGTTCCCTTTTAAATCTTTGCCCTCTCACCTTAAATCTACACTCTCTAGTTTTGGGGAATACTGTTGTTTTTCATTTTTTCTCAAAGTTCCAAAACACAGAACACTGAACCGTATAGACCCTTCAGCCCTCGATGTTGTGCCACCTATTCTAAGGTAAAACTAACCTTCATACCCTTCATTGTGCTATCTTCCATGTGCCTTTCCAAGAGTCGCTTAAATGTTCCCAATGTATCTGACTCAACTACCACTGCTGGCAATGCATTCCACGCACCCATCAATGTCTGTGTTAAGAAACTACCTCTGACATATCCTCTAAACCTTCCTCCAATCACCTTAAAATAATGCCCCTTTGTGATAGACATTTCTCCCTGGGTAAAAGTCTCTGGCTACCCACTCTATCTATGCGTCTAATCATCTTGTACACCTCTATCAAGTCACCTCATCCTTCTGCACTCCAATGAGAAAAGTCCTCGCTCCCTCAAGCTTTCTTCATAAGAGATGCCCTCCAGTCCAGACAGCATCCTGGTAAATCTCCTCTGCACACTCTTTGAAGTTCCACATCCTTCCTATAATGAGGGTGCCAGAACACAATATTCCAAGTGTGGTCCAATGAGGCTTTAAAGAGCTGCTGCATAACCTCGCAGCTCTTGAACTCAATTCCCCTCCTAATGAAAGCTAATATACCATACTCCTTCTTAACAACTCTATTAACTTGGGTGGCAACTTTGAATGATCTATGGACATGCAACCCAAGATCCCTCTGTTCCTCCACACTGCCAAGAATCTGCCTTTAACCCTGTGATCTGCATTCAAATTCAACCTTCCAAAATGAATCACTTCACACTTTTTCAGGTTCAAATTCATCTGCCAATTCTCAGCCCAGTTTTGCATCCTGTCAATGTGCTGTTGCAACTTCCAACAACCCTCCACACTAACCTTTGTGTCATCAGCAAACTTACTAACTCACCCTTCCACATTCTCATCTAAATCATTTGTAAAAATCACAAAGGCCAGTTGCCCCAGAACTGATCCCTGTGGAACACCAGTGGTCACCGAGCTCCAAGCTGAATACTTTCCATCTGCTACCACTCTCTGTCTTCTATGGGCCAGCCAATTCAAATTTCCTGATATCCCGTGCCTCATTACTTTCTGAATGAACCTACCATGAGGAATCTTATCAAACGCTGTGCTAAAATCCAAATTCACCACATCCACAGCTCTACCTTCATCATGTGCTTTGTCACATCCTCAAAGAATTCAAGAAGTTTTGTGAGGCATGCTGACTATGTCTAATCAAACAATGCTTTTCCAAATAATCAAAAAAAAACCAAAAATCAAAACTCCTGTCTCTCAGAATCCTCTCCAATAATTTGCCCACCACTCACGGAAGACTGACTGGTCTGTAATTCCCAGGACTTTCCTTATTCCCTGTCTTAAACAAGTGAATAACATTTGCCACCTTCCGATCATCTGGTACGACTCCAGTGGACAGTGAAGGCACAATGATCCTTGCCAAAGGCGCACCAATCTCTTCCCTTGCTTCCCATAGTAACCTTGGCTATATCCAGTCTGGCCCAAAACAATGCAACAGCTGATAAAAGAGAAATTACTGCTCCAAAAAAATCAAGGAAACTCGTTCAGTTCAGAGTCAGAAAAGTTACCGTTTTAAGTCATAATTCCAGGGTTTCAAGGCATTGTAGTATCACAGAATAAATCTTTCAAAGAGATGATACAAGTACATTAAGTTGCAATATACTATTCTATCCTGGATCATTCTACAAATCCACACTGGCATGAATGGCCATATCCTTTTAGCTTGGGATCTTCAGTTTTAATAGTGCAGGAACCTTCACAGCAGGCAGATAGCTATCAGATTGGCATTTAATCCTGCCAGGTCTCTAGAAATGGATATCATATCCCTGGCTTTCCCTCTGGTGGATACAGCTTCCTCTGTTGCTATCTATTGATGTCACAGAACAAGTGAAATCAGGAAGCATTCTCTTCACGTAAAAGCCTGATCCACTTTTACCACCTTACCCCATCCCCGAGATGTAGTGCTAATTGGTTGATGTGTCTTGGTGGGATGTTCTTCATAGGGTCAGTGAAGACTCAATCGGATAAATAGCCTCTTTCTACGCTGTAGGGAATTCTATGATTCTATTCTATGATTGTGCAATAAAGGCATGTAAATGGGGTTGAGGCACAGATTTGTTTTGAACTAACTGGATTGTGAAACAGGCTTGGATAAAAACACTCAAGATTTTGTTTTGTAGCAATGATAACTAACATAGCAGGAAACATCCAGTGAACCACGTGGTTGCTTGTTTGGGAAGAATTCCCTTTAAAACCTTCCAGCTGCAAAAAATGAGCCAAAATTTGAAGCAGTGTACATACACTCTCAAGGTTACAAGATACATTTGATCTTTAGCCTTGCATTACCAGTTCCCAACTATGTAAGGCCATCAATCACAACTGGAGAGAAACAGTGTGAACAATTGGAAGCAAAAGTTCTGCTTTTGCAAGTATCTAAGGATCACAGAGTTATGCACTGCAGTATTGAAGACTTATACTTCTTTGAGATGATTATTAGTCATAAGGCTCTCACGTGGTAAAGCTTTTCACAGAGGAACGGCTCATAGAATTAAAGTGTACATGATAGGCAGTTCAGGAGAATAGCTCCTCCACCTGAAATCTCTAAGCCGTTGCTGCCTGCTGTGTTGATCTGACAATTATCTTCAGTAAGGGTATAAGTTCAGCCAGAAGAACTGCTGCTGCCCCACTAATAAACCATTCTGCTATACAAAGGGATCCATTTTGCTTTCCTGTGCTGCAGTTGTGCAAGTTTTTTTTTAATCATTTGAATTTAGTGGATATCTTTGGAAATGACTGAGAAGAGCAAAATCAGTTTGTAAACAGTTATCCCTACAGCAGATACTTCTTCTGCAAAGCGGTGTGTGGTTAATCTGCTTGGTAAATCTCAAGGACTAATAACCCTGATTAAGGCTTGCTCACTCTATTTGCCCCAGAAGGGACCTAAGAACCATATATTATCAAAATATTGATTGTTATAACATTGTGCCGAGTTTATCAAGGTGGATGAGTGCTTTGTAATAATTGTGGAAGATGCCACATCAGCTGTAAGATGGCTACATAAAGAGACAGGCACAAGTTGATGAATATGTTGTGACTAACTTGGGAATGCAAAGAACGTGCAAACTGTGAACACACTTGCGTTTAAAAAAACGATCAGAAGTTATCGAGGATGAGTTTCCAGCATCCTTCAGCAATTTACATTCCACAAAGACACAACAGACTGGCTTTCCCCTCCTTTATGCTTGCCTTTTTTTCTCATTGTTCTGATCCCATGCCATTTTTATGATTGTTAATACTCAGCATTATCCTTGTCAGAGACTGCTCTATGACATGTGTAACAAGGACTGATTATTATGTAATGAGAAAAGACACTTATAGTGTCATAGAGATGTACAGCATGGAAACAGACCCTTCAGTTCAAATGTCCATACCGACCTGTAATCCCAATCCAATCTAGTCCCACCTGCCAGCACCCGGCCCATATCCCTCCAAACGCTTCCTATTCATATACCCATCCAAATGCCTTTTAAATATTGCAATTGTCCCTCTCTATCTTATGTTAAATTCAGGTGTGAATGCATGTGAATGGATGCAATGTATCTTCAATTCAGATTATTTGGGTAAACAGTATCAGTAAACATCCTGGAAAAACACCATGGACAATCATGCTTGGTAAAATTATGTCCTCTGAGTTGTAGTTACTATAACACTGAGTGTATTCACTGAGTCTGATACTATTTTCCATCCTGTTACATCACAAAACCTTGGTAAAATTTAGGATTCAATATTTCAACAGAAATAAATTCCTTTTTTGCTTCATTTTTGCTGTGTGGGTTGAAGGTGCCACTGGCAAAGCCAGCAATTCCTAGTTGCCCTTGAGCTGATTGACTCCTTAACCATTTCAGAGAGCAGTTAAGGGGCAATCACATTACTGGAGTCACGTGTCGGCCCTATCAGGTAAAGATGGCAGATTTCCTTCCATGAAGCAACCAGCTGACATTTTTACGACAACGAATGTCTGATACATATTCGCTACTGGACTAACATTCAGCTTGATTATTTTAAGCAATCACAAATGAACAGAAATATTACAATTGGAACTTTAACTGATATCAATGGAATAGTTTCATGTGAGTATTCTGTAACATCAAAGCAAATCACTCGACTTTACTAAGTCTTGTAGAATCGAGCAGCCATCCGTTGTTTCAGATGTAAGCAGAGTAAACAGTACAAGTCTCAGGGTAGTATCTCTCTACATTGGTAAGACTTTTCAATGGACAGTTTGAGGGAACACTGCCATTGGCATTGCATGTGGCTGGCAGATTGGAATGTCAGTCAGTGGTGCAGTTCAGCCCCAGACTGAGAGCTCTGCAGTTTCAAATTAACATCAGCATCTGGCAAAACAACACAACTGGAGTTTATGTATAAAACCAGAAATCGTCCCTCAAGGGACTGGATTTGCCATTAGTATAGAGATCAATATAAACATGTGATCCATGACAGAACACACAAGATTGACTTGAATTAAATAGTTAAATATTACAACGGAATCTTTGAAACTCTATCTCAAAAGAAGAACAAAGTCTATAGAAATCCTCTTTTTCTCCAAAGAACAGATCAATGTCAGATGCAGATGACATATGAAGAGACAGTTTAGAGCAAATATGGTACGGAATACATCAGTAGAAAGATGTACATGTGACAGTTCTTACAGCTTGTGACACTCACCAAGTTTCTTCAGATTCAATCGCTTCTGTTTACCGCAGGCTTTGACCTTCAGAAAGTTGCGAGAATTCTTCAGAAAAAAAAATCTGTAACACACAGTGGTTAATAGAATGGAAATTGTGCATGATATCCAATTCAAACAAAACTTCAAACCATAAATCACAGCAGCCGTTGCAAGGCAATGTCATTCAGGCAGTTGCTTTGATTTTACAAAAAATGTAGGAAATCCTCGTTTAATCTTGCTAGCCAGCCTTTCACATTGTATTACACTTCATCTATGAGGAAAAGAAAGGTGGACTGATTGCAGATTACTTCTTTGGCAAGGTAAGTTTATTTTTGCTGAGAGATCGTGATTTTCCCTTTGGTTGTCTCTCGTCCTAACCTCCCGTCTCTAAAACCAACACTGAAACTAACAAACAAACAACACTCAGAAATAAATAATTGTAAGTTTATTCCAATAGGGATCAAATATCAGCTTTAACGCACTTGTATCTGAAGTCTTGCTAAGAGTTATTTGTTACCTAAGGATAAAGAATAGTTTAAAGAGTCAGTTCTATTTTAATGGACAAATAATTGCTGTCTTGAATGCAGTTAAAATAAGAACTGATTGGTGCAATGTTACTGTAATTTAACCAAAGCTATTGAATTGACTTTAAATCGGTTAAGGTATACTAAATTAACTAGAAACTAACTATTCGTGTGCAAAAAGACAATCTAATCTCCTTGGCAAAAGTGAGGACTGCAGATGCTGGAAACCAGAGTTTCGATCAGAGTGGTGCTGGAAAAGCACAGCCGGTCAGGCAGCATCCGAGGAGCGGGAAAATCGACGTTTCGGGCAAAAGACCTTCATTTCCTTTCAGAGTTATTCCAGCATTAATTTAGTACTTTTGCCATATCATTTGCTTCAGTGAGTAGCTTTCTCTGCTTATTCCTGATGGGTCCCTTCACTAATCATTTACTATTAGCAGATACAAGCGGCAGATACAAATCACTATAAATGCCGGAGGAAACATCACAGAAGCGCTTCACAGGAGGCTCCCAAGCACTGAGGATGTCACCTAGACAGGGGACGAAACGTCTGCAACACAAATTCCCAGCTCGGCGAACAGAACCACAACAACGAGCACCCGAGTTACAAATCTTCCCACAAACTATTAACATATCTGTAGAACATTTTATATTAGTGCAGTCTGCCATCCTTTCCTCATGCTTCCTCTCCACCATCCTTGTTCCCGCTGTGGCCTCTCTCCTGTATTTCAGAGACACTTTCTGATTTCTATTGCTGATATTCTTTCAGCGTGGGTCATATGCCTTCTTTCTCTTTCTTATTTTCTCATCAGTATCCTTATTAATTCCATGCAGTTTGGCTTTGGATACTCTGTATGCAATTCTCATGGATTAGTACTGAATTTACAACCTCTTCTCTTTTTTTTCAAAGTCACCCATTTTTCATTCACCGTTTTCTGCACTAAAATGCTTATCCAATTAATCTGCTCAACTTCCCAATTTTTAAACCCTTATATTCTGCCCTTTCCCAGCCTGGGATCTTAATCCTTGACTGATTTTTGTCCATTTCCAAATTAATATTGAACGTGGCTATGCTGTGATCACTGTTTTCTGAATGCTCCTCCACTCTGATGTCCTCTACTTGGTCTCCTTCACTTCCTCGGACTAGATCCAGCATAGCTGCCTCCCTGGTTGGATCAGAAATGTACCGTTCCAGAAAGTTCACCTGCACACATTGCGGGAATTTTTTTTCCTTCTGTGCTCCACATGCTACCCTTTCCCCAGTCTACCATCGGTAACTGAAATCACCAACAATCGCAATCCTACTTGTCCTGCAGCTTTCTATCATCTGACATTGGATGCAAGGTAGCAGATGCTGTGGTGGCAGTGCAGTATACCTGGAGGTGGGACTCCTGGTGCCATCCACATGGCAGCGGAGCTGAGGACTCCTGGTTGTGGGGTGAGTGTGGGTTCAATACAGGACACAGCATCAGTGGCAGTGGCAGTAGCAAGGTGGACCCAGCGAAGAAGAGGTGGCACATAAAGAGTGGTGACTCCTATGGTGATGGGTCTGGCACAGGCAGCGGAGGAGCCGGTGCTGTCACTGAACTGGCTCAGGACTCAGGATGCTCATTTATATCTTTTATCCTTTTTATTCTTAAACTATTCAAAATGGTGGCAGATTGTGTTGAGGTTTTTCACTGTATTTTATTGCATTATTCACTCTAAATTGCCAGTGACAATAAATAAATCATTCATTCATCATTCATTTAATCTGCCTACAAATGCTCTCCTCCACTTCCTCCCCACCGTCTGGATGTCTATAATAAATACCCAACAAAGTCACCCACCTCACTCCTGTTTCTCACCTCCAACCATATAGATTCTAATTAAGGAACTGCATCTCGTTCAAGGGCTGTGATACTTGTAAATCACTTGGCTTCATCTAACTGCTTGGACCTACTTACTGGAAATGACTTGAGTGTGATTTTGCCTGTCTGGGATTGTTCTTTGTTTTGGATTTCAGGCAGGTCACCGCCTGCTGGGAGAAGGATGCTACACAGTTCAGCTTCTGACTTTCCGAGAAACTCTGGTTGTAAGATTGATGTGAGAAATGATACGCTGATTCACCTTTCAGATGAAAAGCATCCAGAAGAGTTCTTCTCAATAGTTCTGGCATCAGCAAAAGGTCCCAGAGAACTCTGTGTAGGTTTTTTGAAGCCTTTCTGCACTGACTGAAAACAATCCAGAATACTTCATACTTTATTTCTTTTCCCTTCAAATACTAACAACTATTTTACAAAGATGTTAGTTTTCCTCAGTCAGTCTCTGCAGGGAAAATATGTTATTTTTAATTTACTTGGGGTATGTATGTGTAGGTGTATATTGGGTTAGTTAGAAGAATAGATATTGATAGAAATACAGGAAAACAAGAGCAGAAGTGGGCCTTCAAATCTGTTCAGTTATTCATTACATCATGGCTGATCCTCCAACTCAATATTGACAGTGTATTGCTGGAAAAGCACAGCAGGTCAGCATCTGAGGAGCAGTAAAATCGACATTTTGGTCCAGAGCCCGTCATCAGGATTCCTGATGCTGCCTGACCTGCTGTGCTTTTCCAGCAACACACTCTCAACTCTGATCTCCAGCATCTGCAGACTGCATTATCTCCCTCCAACTCAATAGCCCATTCTCACTTTCCCCTGATATCCTTTGATCCCTTTAGCCCCAAGTTCTACATCCAATTTTTTTGAACTTATGCAATGTTTTGATGCCAACTGCTTTCTGCAGTAGCAAATTCCACATGCTCAACACACTCTGTGTGAAGAAACTTCTCCTCATCTCAGTCCTAAAAGATTTACCCCATATCTGTTGACTGTGGTGTCTGGTTCTAGACTTCCCCCATCATCACAAATATCTTCCTGATTCTTCCCGTCTCATCTTGTTAGAATTGTATAGGCTTCTATGAGATTCCGCCCTCATTCTTCTGAACTCAGCAAATATAATCCTAATCAATTCAATCTCTGTTCATACGTTAGTCCTGCCACCCAGGAATTAGTCTGGTAAACCTACACTGCAGCATCTTTCCTTAGATAAGGAGACCAGAACTGCACACAATGTTCTAGGTGTGGTCTTTCAAGGCTCTATACCATTGCAGCAAGACATCCCTTCTCCTATACTCGAATCCTCTTGGTATGAAAGCCAACATACTATTTGCCTTCTTTATCACCCACTGCACCTGCGTGCTTACCTTTAGCAACTGGTATACAAGCACACCCACATCTTGTTGCACGTTCCCTTCTCCCATTATAGCCAAACTGTGTGTTAATTAGTTTTGCACCTTTGTTGAATGTCTTGTTCTATAATAAAACAATAATGCTGTTCATTATTAAAGACACCTGGTGATGGATATTTTGTTATTCAAGGTATACAATTATACAAACTGGATAAATTATTTAAATATGCCCATTGGAGACGTGGACAAGAGGGAGACAGTGCAGTGCTTGAAACTTGGTCTGAACTCTGTACGCATTGTGGAGTTAATGGGAATAAAAAGTGATCTCATTGAAACTAATAAAATTCTGAGGAGGTTCTAAAGAGGGTTTTTCCCCCTTTCAGGAGAACAGTGAACTAGGGGCACAGTCACAATTCATTTAAAATGGAAACAAGAATGAATTTCTTCTTTCAGAGGATAGTATAGAATTCTGAGAAGGCTAGATTATTGAAGAGAGTCAAGACTGAGTTGGACATTTTTTTTTGCATCAGTTATAGGGGAAGACAGGACAGTGGAGAAAAGAACCACAGTCAAATCAGCCATGATTTTCTGCAATGATGGAGCAAATTTAAGGGGCTGAATGGCCTACTCCTGTTTGTATTTTTTATTTTTTCTCAGTTTTTAAGTCCAAAACCTTTGTGTGGTTTTAAAAAAAAAACCTTTATAGATCCTATTGAATTTGTTGAAATCCATCCCCCATCATGTCTTTATTAACAGGAGGTGGTGTCACACTTAGCAAACAGCATGTGATCTTATTTTCTGACATGCACTTTCATCTCAGGTTTAATCATCTGAGCTGTACAAAATTGGACTTTCTTTCCAAGTACAGAATCTAACTTTTGTAGGTGGCTGTTTGAAGGTGCTTTTGATAACAGTGCACATTTTTTTTGCTGACGAGCAATTTGAGACCAGCTTAGCTCCTTCGTGCACACAGCTTTACAGCTCTTCTTTGTTCTCACTGCAGCAAACAACAGGAGATTTCCATGTCAACTTGTTTCTTGCAACTCTCTTTTGCTGAGGTGTCTGTCTTTCTCCCTCCCCCTCTCTGCACCACCTTCCTCATGCAGTGCAGTGAATATGCATACAAGCATAAGTAATCACCTTCCCTTTAGGATTTCTGACTTGGAACAGTTCAGCAAGATTCTGTTAGGCAAACATTGCACAGATTTAACACATAATAGAGAACTTCAAAAGTCCTATCAACAAACCGCATTGAGAACGTGCATGAGATGAGATAAGCCCAGCAATTGAAGCATTCTCAGTTCACATTCTGTATCACCAAGTAAAAAGGACCTAAACATATTGCAATGGTGTTGAAAACTGGATGCAATACTCAATAAATATAAAAGCCAGTACCGATTCAGGGTTTGGTCTCGACAACGTATATATTGTCAGGTGAGGCTAGGACTAGGGGCTTAGCCTCAAAATAAGGCAGAGCAGATTTAGGACCAAATTGAGAAGGAACCTCTTCACCCAAAGAGTTGTGAATCTGTGGAATTCCCTTCTCAGTGAAGCAACTGAAGCTACCTTATTGAATGTTTTTTAAGGCAAAGCTAGATAGATTTTTGAAAGGTAAAGGAATAAAGGGTGAGCTGGCAGGTAAGTGGAGGTGAGTCCACAAAAGGATCAACCATGATCTTATTGAATGGCAGAGCAGTCTTGACGGGCCAGATGGCCTACTCCTGCTCCTAGTTCTTATGTCACATTTGACAATGTTATGAAGGTGATTGCATAATTAAACAAACCCTTATAGGATGCCATTAAAACCATATGTTTCAACAATTTTCGGTAGAAATATATTTTTCCTCCCTTCATTATTCCTCACATCTGTCCACAGCCATTCATGTACAGGTTGACCACCATATCTGCGGAATTGTTTTCTGTGGTTTCAGTTACCCACAATTTACCGTGGCCAGGACATATTATAGGAAACCTTCTGGAACCAGGGACCGGTGGCTGCCAGGAAGGTAAATTCCCCACTTAAATGAATGGGTTCACACCCATCCGTGGTTTTGGGCTTCCACGGGTAGGTCCTGGAACGTATCTCCCACGGGTACTGGGGAGTCTACTGTATTTGTATGTCCAACCATACAGTTAATCACACGGTCTGCCATTGTTACAACCACTCTGTCATGGGAGGCTAAATCATGGATTTATATCTTCTTCAGCTTTTTGGGTAAATTATAATTCCCAACCCCACTTTTCAAAATTCCAGTACAGTTATGGATGTACCTGACATACTAATTTCCTTTTCAGAAGGTAAACTACAAATATACTGAAACAACACAAGTTAAAATAGAAACAGTAGATACGTTTGGAAGCTTGCTGATCTAAATTGGCTTTCAAACCAGCAAAGCCTTCATTTTAAAATGTTCAATCTTGTTTTCAAATCCCTCCAAAGCCTTAGCCCTCCATCACTCTGCAGTCTCCTCCAGATCTGCACTGTCTGAGAAATCTCTGTTCCTTCAACTCTTGCATTTTATGTATCCTTAACATTAAATGTCTCACCAGTACCAGCCAGGTGTTCAGCTGTTAAGATCCTAATGTATTGAATTTCCTCCCCAAACACTCTACCTTTTGTTAGCTCTTAAAGACAATTTTTAAAATCGTTTCGCTACCTCTTCTGGCATCTTTAGTTTAATATGGTACTTGTGAAGTGACATGGAACTTTTTACACCATTAATATATAGATACATCTTCTGGTTGTAACAAAGTACTCCTCTGTTAATACAATTAGGTTTTCAACATATAGAGTCATAGAGATGTACAGCATGGAAACAGACCCTTCGGTCCAACCCGTCCATGCCGACCAGATATCCCAACCCAATCTCATCCCACCTGCCAGCACCTGGCCCATATCCCTCCAAACCCTTCCTATTCATAGACCCATCCAAATGCCTCTTAAATGTTGCAGCCTCCACCACATCCTCTGGCAGCTCATTCCATACACGTACCACCCTCTGCGTGAAAAAGTTGCCCCTTAGGTCTCTTT
>NC_057711.1:22607574-22612865 GCF_004010195.1 Chiloscyllium plagiosum | reverse complement strand
TGGCAACATCCTTGTAAATCTTTTCTGAACCCTTTCAAGTTTCACAACATCTTTCCGATAGGAAGGAGACCAGAATTGCACGCAATATTCCAACAGTGGCCTAACCAATGTCCTGTATAGCCGCAACATGACCTCCCAACTCCTGTACTCAATACTCTGACCAATAAAGGAAAGCTTTTTCAAAAGAGAATACACCGTTTTTACAATTTTATATATTATGAAACAAAATACAAGCCCAATCAATTTATTATTAAATCTTCCGAAACCTGGGAAGGTATTTTTACTCCAACTTGCTTTCTTCTGTCCTATGTCAATTATGTCATTTATGTGAACTTCTAAATAATATTTGCAAACTGGTCTTGGTCCAGCTGGCTATTTAATAAATATGACAGACTACAACAGCAACTTGCATTTATATAGAATCTTTCTCATAGTAAAACATACCCAGATGCTTTCACTGGAACATTACCAGATGACATGGGGCACCAAGCAATAAAAGGAAATATTAAAACTGCTCTGTAAAAGCATGATGACAGGGATAGATTTACGCATTATAGTTAAGGAAGAGACACTGTGTCGGGAGAGCTAACGCTGAAAATTTACAATTGTTTGTATGTATCTTTCTTCTTAATTAGATTGCTCGCATATTTTGCAACAATTAGAATGAATAAATAAGTCAGAGCATTGCCTAATGTCTGAAACTTCAGCCAGCTTGGTTTTGGCTTGTTTCTTTGGCACGTGAATTCATCTTCTCTGTGAGAAATTTCCTCACTTCAAATTATCTGCAGCAGCTCTGTAACGCTAGCTGCTATGCGAAAAAAAAGCATGAATTCCAGTTGTGATATTTTGGCTTTACCACGTTTAAAAATAGTTTGCAGCAACTTTCCCTTCGCCCTGGTCAATACTTTTGGCTCAACCTATATTGCTAGGAAACAGGTAATAATCACATTGCAATTTGTGAGATTTTGCTGTATACCAATTAACTGCCATTTAACATCAATGCCTGCATTTCAAATGTACACATCAGATAAAAAGTGCTTTGAGATGTCCAGAGTTGATGGAAATAGTGTCAATGCAAATTCTCTTTTTCCCTTCCGTCTCTAACATTCTCCAATTTTCTTTTTAGAACAATCAATTACTGATTCCCACATCCATACAATGAAGCAGAAGGACTCATTGTCTCATTGTCTGGAGAGGCACAGGCAATGGAAGCTGGTGGAATCCCTGAATCCTTCACTTCCTTCCTCCTCCCTTGGTTGCTACCATCAACTCAGTGACGGAAAGACCACATGCTCCTCAGTTGACTTCACAGGTCCCTCATTAACTGACCACTGGAAAAACCTATCAGTGTCATACACAATGGGACATTGGAGAGAAATAGCTACAGAAGAAGGCTGGCATGGTGGCTCAGTGGTTAGCACTGCTGCCTGACAATGCCAGGGATCCAGGTTTGATTCCACCTTCAGGAGAATGCACATTCTTCCTGTGTCTGTATGGGTTTCCTCCCACAGTCTGAAAGTGTGCAGGTTATGTGGATTGGCCAAGCTAAATTGCCCATAGTGTTCAGGGATGAGTTGGATTGGTGCATTAGTCAGAGGTAAAAGTAGGGGAATGGGTCGAGGTGAGGTATTCTTCTGAGGGAGAGTGTGGACTTATTTGGGCCTAATGGCCTGTTTCCACACTGTAGGGATTCTATAAAATTTGAAGCATTTGATTCCTGTTTTGTTCGGATTTCTTGGCCTCTGACACAATTGATTGCTGTCTTGATTTCAAATGCAATTCTTTTCCCCTCTCCTCTGTCTTTGTGTCTATATTTGTTTAAAAATATGGTGGAGCCTGGGGTTTGGTGAAGAAATCTGAATTTGTTATAAGTGAGCAGTTTTTTAAAAAAAAGTCATTTATGGGACATCGGCATTGCTGGCTGGCCAGCATTCATTGCCCGTCCCTAGTTGCCCTTGAGAAGGTGGGGATGAGCTGCCTTCTTGAACCGCTACTGTCCAAGCTGTGGGTTGACCCACAATGCCATTAGGGAGGGAATTCCAGGATTTTCACCCAGCGACAGTGAAGGAACAGTGATATATATTGAAGGTGTAGTGGACAGTGAAGAAGGTTCCTCAGATTACAACGGGATCTTGATCAGATGGGCCAATGGTCTGAGGATTGGCAGATGGACTTTAATCTAGATAAATACGTTTTGGAAAAGCAAATCAGAGCAGGACTTAAACACTTAATAGTAAGGTCTTAGGCAGTGTTGCTGAATAAAGAGACCTTGGAGTGCAGGTTCATAGATCCTTGAAAGTAGAGTTGCAGGTAGATAGGATAGTGAAGAATTTGGTATGCTTTCCTTTATTAGTCAGAGCATTGAGTACAGGTTTTGGGAGGTCATGTTGCGGCTGTACAGGACATTGGTAAGGCCAATTTTGGAATACTGTATGCAATTCTGGTCTCCTACCTATTGGAAGGATGTCGTGAAACTTGAAAGGGTTCAGAAAAGATTTACAAGGATGTTGCCAGGGTTGAAGGATTTGAACTATAGGGAAAGGTTGAACAGGCTCGGGCTGTTTTCCCTGGAGTGTCGGAGGCTCGGAGTGACCGTTTAGAGGTTTATGAAGTCATGTGGGGCATGGATAGGAAAAATGCACACAGTTTTTTTTCCTGGGGTGGGGAGTCCAGAACTAGAGGGCATAGGTTTAGGGTGGGAGGGGAAAGGTATAAAAGGGACTTAAGGGGCAAGTTTTTCACACAGAGGGTGGGGTGTGTGTATGGAATGAGCTGACAGAGGAAGTGGTGGAGGCTGGTACAATTGCAGCATTTAAAAAGCATCTGGATGGGTATATGAAACAGGAAGGATTGAGAGGGATATGGGACAAATGCTGGCAAAAGGGACTGATTAGGTTAGAATAGCTGGTCGGCATGGCTGAGTTGGACTGAAGGGTCTGTTTCTGTGCTGTACTCCTCTGTGACTCTATGAATCTAAGTCAGGATGGTGAGCAGCTTGGAAGGAACTTGAAGGCAATGATGTTCCCATTTATCTGCTGCTCTTCTCCGTCTAGATGGAAGTGGTCATGGGTTTGGACGGTGCTGTCTGAGGATCTTTGGTGAACTTCTGCAATGCATCTTGTTGATAGTTCTTAGTGCTGCTACGGCAGTGGAGGGAGTGGATGCTTGTGGACGTGGTGCTAATAATGAGGAATGCTTTGTCCTGGATGGTGTCAAGCTTCTTGAGTGTTGTTGGAGCTGTACCTATCCAGGTTGTTGGGAATATTCCATCATATTCCTGACTTGTGCCTTGTAGATAGTGGACAGGCTTTGAGGAGTCAGGAAATGAGTTACTCACCCAAATATTCTTAGTGTTTGACCTGCTGTTGTAACCACTAAATTTATGTGGTGAATCCAATTGAGTTTCTGACCAATGATGGCTGCCAGGATGTTGATAATGAAGAATTCAGTGATGGTAACACCATTGAATGGCAGAGGGTGGTGGTTAGATTGTCCCTTATTTATGATGGTCGCAGTCTGGCATTTGTGTGGCGAGAATGCAAGAATGTTACTTGCCACTTGTCAGGTCAAGCAAGGATGTTGTCCAGATCGGGTTGCATTTGAACATGAACTGCTTCAGTACCTGAAGAGTTGCGAATAGTGCTGAACATTGTTCACCAATGGTTGCACATCGCCACTTCTGACCTTATGGTGGAGGGAAGATCACTGATGAAGCAGCTGAAGATGGTTGGGCCAAAGACACTACCCTGAAGAACTCCTGCAGAGATGTCTTGGAGCTGAGATGACTGACCTCTAACAACCATGACCATCTTCCCATATGCCAGGTATGACTTCAACCACAATAGAGTTTGCCACTGATACCCTTTGATTCCAGTTTTGCCAGGACTCCATGACGCCACACTCAGTCGACTGCAGCCATGATGTCAAGCGCTGTAACTCTCACCTCACTTCTGGAATTCAGCTCTTTTGTCCATGTTTGAACCAAGGCTGTAATGAGATCAAGAGCTGAGTGGCCCTGGTGGAACCCAAACTGGGCGTCACTGAGCAGGTTATTGCTGAGCAGGTGTTGCTTGATCGCACTGTTGATGACTTTACTGACGATCGAGAGTAGACTGATGTGAATAGACTGAGACATTTATTGATGAGTAGGAGGTTGGTGAGCACCCTTGGCTGGATGGTTTGTTTGCAAAGTAGTGTAATGCCAACAGTATGGGTTCAATTCCTGCACCAGCTGAGGTTACCATGAATGACTCTCCTTCTCCCCCTCTCCCCTCACCTGAGGGGTGGTGACCCTCATGTTAAAACACTTCTAGTTGTCTGCCTCCAACAAATAAGCAGCCCTACTTCAACTGCTGGGGACATTCCCTGATGAAGGGGTATTGCCCGAAACATCGATTCTCCTGCTCCTCGGATGCTGCTTGATCTGCTGTGCTTTTCCAGCAACACACTCTTGACATTATGATGATTATTGTCACCATAATGCAGTTCTCTCAGTTGTTCCATGTTAAATCAAGAACTGACAACTCTGAAATCATTGTCATGAAGTAACCTCATTCGCCTGTATAGAAATACATTATAATTGTCACTGAATTAAATTTAAGTGAACAATTAAAGCTGCAAATTATTTTAATTGTTTTCTCCATGTAAATGTTGAAGCCAAATAAGGCAAACTGTTTTGGAAAAAGCTTCCAGCACTGAGAATTGGATCAGGTACACAAACCACTCCACATTGAGAGGATGTTGCTTCGTACTATTCCTACTCCTGTGTGTTCGCTAACCTCAGCTGTGATAAAATACTTCCAGCAGAGTGGCATTGATGAAAGCCTCAGAACAGTTTACTTTGTATGCTGGGGGTGTGTATTGTGAACTCCTGCTAATTAAAATCCTGCAGATCTCACTGACTTCGGAGCTTGAATTTCGGGGATGTACTCTCGCAATGGAAAGCTTAGCACCAGTAATGTGAATTGGTAAACTTCACCACAGTGTGGACATATGCACGTGTGTGTCTCTGTGTGCGTATGGGTGTCTGTGTGTGTTTGTGTGCGTGCGTGTGTGTGTGTGCACGCGTGCGTGTGTGTGCGCGCGTGTGTGTGTGCACGCGCGCGTGTGTGTATACATGTCTGTGTGTGCGTTAGTGTGTATATGTGTGTCTGTGTGTGTATGGTTGTCTTTGTGTGCATGTGTGTATGTCTGTGTGTGTGCGCACGTGTGTGTATGTATGTGTGTGTGTGTGTGCGTGTGTGTGTGTGGGTATATGTGTGTGTGCGTGCGTATGTGTGTGTATGTGTGCA
>NC_057711.1:22574703-22606984 GCF_004010195.1 Chiloscyllium plagiosum | reverse complement strand
GTGTGTCTGTATGAGTGTATGTGTGTATGTGTATGGATGTGTGTGTCTGTGTGTGTGTGGGTATGTGTGTCTGTATGGGTGTGTGTATGTGTGTGTGTATGTGTGTGTGTGTGGTGAAAGCAAGGGATTGTTAAAAATTCAAAGGAAAGAAGGATGTGACACAAGTTCACGCTGTACAGTGAAACAAAGGTGAATGAAGTACAATGACTTTTGGGCTTTGCGCAGAGAATAGCTGCTGTGAATTGGCCCAATAACTAGAATCAACAATTTCCATAGGAGTTGAATTACTGCTCAGAGAGTGCATACTCTAATCAGGCAGCATTCTTTGCAACATTATACACCTCTGCTTTTAACCTCGGATTATGCATAATGTTCTCGGTAAACCACAGGTGAACCTTCTTTGTTGAGTCTTTGCCTTTCAGTCAAAGTAATTTTGTTTAATATTTTGAATTGTTTCTTTAAATGTTTCCCTCTGTTTGACAAATATGTTTTACATAATCAACCTTTGCTTTTGCCCATGCAATTGGCTTTATTGATGATCTTTGCTCAGGATTAGAGTGTGTCGCTTTTAAGCTTAATATGGAATTCAATTATATTATGATCAGTTTTTTCCAGAGGGTTCCTTGCTTGCATTCTGCTGTCCATGTTCAGTGGTGTTTATGTATGACGCTCATGGTAACTTGAGCAACAGTCAGCAATTATGAAATAAACACTCCCATCCCTGCCATGTGGGGTCATTGTCAAGAGGTTAGCCAGGTCAACCTCATACAACCTTATAGAATATGAGTTCCCTGATTGGGGGTGTTAACCTGGTCCAATCAGGGAGCCCTGGCTGACAGATAAAAAATCAGGAATGTCAGACATCCTGAGGGCTGGATCTGAGGGGACTGCAAATAAAGGGTAACTTTGTGACTGAACTCCTATGTGGAGTTATTTCAGAATGTGTATTGTGTTTCAGGTACACTTGATGTGATGAGGGATGTGCTTCCATGTTAACGAGTTCCTCATTCATTCTGATCCAATAAATGACCTCCAATGCTCACTTCACTTTTACTTTCACTCTGCCCATATATCACTCATAATTCCTTTGAAGAAGTACTTCATAGAGGTATCACAGAATCATCCAATCCCTACAGGGTGGAAACAGGCTCCTTGGCCCAACAGGTCCACATCGACTCCTCCAAAGTGTAATCTCCCAGACCCATTCCCCTCCCCTATTATCCTACATTTACCCCTGACTTATGCACCTAACCTGCACATCCCTGAGCACCATGGGCACATTTTTGGACTGTGGGAGAAAACTGGAACACCTGGAGGAAACCCACACAGACAAGTCCACACAGACAGGTGCAGGAGGCTAGAATTGAACCCGGGTCCCTGGCACTGTGAGGCAGCAGTACTAATCAATGAGCCACCATGCTGCCCTTTGGATTAGACTTTTGGACCTACATGTTTCATAAATTATCCAATGCTGCCAACTACTCACTTTAGTTCTCATGCTCTGTGATGTCTAGAGAATAATCTTGATTTATTCATGGTTATACCTCCACGATTGTTTTATTGATTATTATCTGTCCCACCTCTCTGTCTCAGTTGTCATTGACTTTAGTTTCTGATATAACCAAAAATACCCTATATTATCAGAAAATCTGTAACACAATATACTTGAAATAGAGAATCAGTATTTTAGTTACCAACAAATGATTAGATCCAAATTGAAGGAGTTATTTTGCGAGTTGTAAGCGAGCAGTGAGCTGAACATTGATTCAATGATCAGTGAACAATTTAGTTTTCATTCCTTATCCAATACAGGATTATTATGGAATCTGAAAACAGGATAAGAATACATTTACACTAAGTGTTGCAGTCATTGCACAGTAACATTAGCCCACAAAACCTGGTCTATGTGCTCTAATTTGAATAGGGAATGGAAGGTGCTGTCTCTTTTTCTAACTTTTGTGTTGAAGGCAGTGCAGCAAAACATGTGAGTACTGTTTGCAATTGACTATTCCTGTCACAGCTCTGTGCTTTTGCTGGAAGTTTTGTTTTCACATTTGCACTTCAAATATGGATGAAGATGGCAAGACACTTTTCAATGTGAGCAAAAGACAAAGGCTGGAGATTAAATACTTTGAAGGGTGAAGGTCTGTCTCCATCTCAAGCCTACATTAGTAAGATGTCCATAAACAGCAATATCTCAGTTTGTCCCTTTTCTGCTATGTGAAAGTCTTTGCCATATATTGTGAGATTTGACAATATACAGTCCTTATGGCTGTTGATAATTAAGGCCCTATTGAAGATATTAAATATTTATACACCACACCACAACACCATTTACATCCTGGGAGATATAATGAGAATAAATGCCCCTGAGCAGGACAAATGTTTATTATTGGGAAGAGTTTATATGAAAACAAATTCTCCAGAGTGACACCAGCAGCAGAATTAAATAATAATGACATGTCTCTGAGTGAATTGAGTACAATGTGGAAGGACAAGGTCATGTCCATTCATTTCTCATTTGGTCCTTAATTTGAATTGATAAGATTGGTATGTATTGCCTATTATTAGATGATACTTTTATAATGGAGTTCAAATCCAGATTAAACAGCACCTTCTTTCCACACAGACTCCTCCCCTGCCTAAACCAGAATCCATCAACACAACAATATCTAAAAACTGAATCATCTCCTTTGACTATTTCTCCATTGGAGCACTGTAAAGTTGGTGGAAAATTGTGCAGAAATCTCAAATGAGAATATTAACAGGGTTTCTTCCAAACTTAATACAGATTAGCCACTTGCAAGGTGGAAGCTTATAAAACTTATTCCTTAAACTGTTTTCTGTCGCTTGCAAAACTTTATACCAGCAACACTCAGAAATTTGAAAAGGAGATTGGGAGAACTCACTCTCCACTGTAGGTATGTTCATGTGACCTCTGTAAGAATGGTGGAAGATTGAAGAAACTCTGCTGACATACTCATTTGGAGTTTCTGAAAAAATTCCACCAGCATTACAGAGCATTATTACATTTTACCAGTGAACAGTGGATTTTTTCCACCGTCCTCTAGGTTTCTCAGTATTCCTACTACAAAGTAGTGCAAGTGCTAGAAAACAACCAACAATATTTAATAGTTGGCTCATGTTTGACATAATTTGCTGATCACACAAAGATAGGGGGCAAAGTGAGTTGTGAGAAGAACATAAGGACCCTAAAATTGGATAAAGATAGGTGAAGTTAATGGGTAAAGATGTGGCAAATGGAGTATCATGTAGGAAAGTGTGAAATTTTCCATTTTGGAAGAAAAATAAGAAAGAAACATATTATCTAACTAGTGAGAAGTAGCAGAGATCTGAGACACAGAGGGAGCTCAGTGTTTTAGTGCATGAATCAGAGAAGGTTAACATTCAGATACAGCAAGTAATCAGGAAAGCTCATGGAATATTATGGCTTAAAGTAAGGGAAACTGAATGCAAGGGAGGTTAAATAGGGAGATTAAGATTCAGTTATATGGGACTTTGGTGAGACCACATTTAGAGTACTGTGTACAGTACTTGCCACCGTACTTACGGAAAAATGTTAATGTGTTGGAAGCAGTACAAAGAATATTTGCTGGACTGTAACTGGAATAAGTAGATTGCCTTACGGGAAGGCTAGATGGGCTAGACTTGTATATCTTGGTGTTTAGAAGAGTCAGAGATCACTTAATTGAAATATGTAAGATACTGAAGGGACTTGACCAGGTCATACAGTCATAGAGTCATAGAGATGTACAGCATGGAAACAGACGCTTCGGTCCAACCCGTCCATGCCGACCAGATATCCCAACCCAATTTAGTCCCACCTGCCAGCACCCGGCCCATATCCCTCCAAACCCTTCCTATTCATATACCCATCCAAATATCTCTTAAATGTTGCAATTTTACCAGCCTCCACCACTTCCACTGGCAGCTCATTCCATACACGTACCACCCTCTATGTGAAAATGTTGCCATTTAGGTCTCTTTTACATATTTCCCCTCTCACCCTAAACCTATGCCCTCTAGTTCTGGACTCCCCAACCCCAGGGAGAAGACTTTGTCTATTTACACCATCCATGCCCTTTGTAAATTTGTAAACCTCGATAAGGTCACCCTCAGCCTTCAATGCTCCAGGGAAAACAGTCCCAGCCTGTTCAGCCTTTCCCTATAGCTCAAATCCTCCAATCCTGGCAATATTCTTGTAAATATTTTATGAACCCTTTCAAGTTTCACAACATCTTTCCGATAGGAAGGAGACCAGAATTGCACGCAATATTCCAACAGTGGCCTAACCAATGTCCTGTACAGCCGCAAAATGGCTTCCCAACTCCTGTACTCAATACTCTGACCAAGAAAAGATGTTTCTTCTTGTGAGGAAACCTAGAACTCAGAATCATAGTTTAGAAATAAAAGGCTGCCCAGTTAAGATGAAGATGAGAATTTTTTTTTCTTGGAGGGTTGCGAGTCTTGGGAATTTCCTTCCTCAAATAGCAGTGGATGCAAAATCTTTAAATATTTTTAAGGCAGAGGTAGGGAAATTGTTGATGACCAAGGGGATGAAAGATTATTGGGGATATGCGGGAATGTAGAGTTGAGGTGAATAACAGATCATCCATGCTTTTATTGAATGGTGGAGCAGGCTTGAAGGACCAAGTGGCATGCTCTGTCCTTTGTTTGTAGATTCATCCGGAGACTGGTATAACCAAATGCCACCCACCAACATCTACTGCCTAACAGGGATCACTGTTTTTTGTTCCTGTGGCACAGTGGTAGTGCGCCTACCTCTGAGCCAGGATACCTAGGTTCATGTCCCACCTGCTCCAGAGATATATGAATACATCTCTGAAGAAGCTAATTGGAAAATATTAATGATAATGCACCTCCCAAGCCAAAGTCTCCAAGACCAGCACTTCTTCATCTTGTATTGTCTATTTCTCAACTGTTCCAGCTCACTCAGCAAAGAACGGGCATTGAGCATGTAATCTTTGTGGTCTGTGCCACTTGGTACCACACTGTGCAGTGCATTTAGTGTCAGACAGGCTTCAACTAAATCTTTACGTAGGATCATGTTAGCTCACTGCGGTGAATAAGACCAATTTGTGTATCTTCACCAAGATCATCTGCTACCAGAATTTTACTATCCATTATTTACTTGATCTTTCCTTTTCAACCTGTGCCAAATGATTGGATATTCTTGCCATCTAATGACTGGTCAGTTTAGCTTTGGAAATGGCTATGCAAAAACAACCCCAACTCCTTAACAATAATTAATTAATAATGTCCAACTGTCTGCGCTGTGTCAATAGAAATGTGAGTAGCCTGTTCGATTTGAAGGATGACACTCTTTGGGATATTAAGGACAATCCATTATTGCAATTTATTCACTGTCTCTTGCTACTGTTTAAGTCACTATTACACCCAATGGAACAGCCTCATGGTTGATACCTCATCAAGCATTTAGATGATCCCGTGGGATGCTCCCAGTTGAGATTAAATGAGCATATAGACAGTCAGAACTTAAGGTGGTGTCACTGAATTTAATATGTAACCTATCAATTGCAGGGAAAGATAAAGCAACTATTATCAAATGCTGGACTAAGCCAGCTTCTATTCTATGGAATCTTGTTGGATAGGGAGTTTTCTTTTTCATCAAATATATATGTCAACTTCCTGTTTTATTTCTTCATGTTGCAATCTTGTCCTTCTTTGTAAGCATCAACATCACATACAAGATATTTTGTTCTTTTTAAACTACTAACAATATTTAATTCTACCATGAATGTACTTTCTCCCTCCGCTCCCCAAAATAGGCTTTGACATTCAAATTTGCTAAAGCACATTACGCCATAGCTCAAATGAAATGCAGGCCAGCACAAGGTGCTACTACAATGCCATTCCCGTTTATATTTACACAGTAAAAGAAGATTTAATGTCAAACATTCTCTGATGCAAACAGTCCAGAACAGTTTTCAAGCCCTTGGGCCCTTGCAGTGGCTGCCCGAGACTTCAATGTGCTCCTCAGAATGCACTCCTGGAACTCTGAAAACAAAGGCCTGTAATACTTGATAATAGTTCCCTGCTGTGAAAGACCAAAGTAAATACCAGAAAGATCAAGACCATGTTCCTTTGTCATCTTTTTGTCCATTCTCTCAGGGGGTTTAGGTATAATTAGATTAGATTCCCTACAGTGTGGAAACAGGCCCTTCGGCCCAACAACTCCACACCGAACCTCCGAAGAGTAACCCACCCAGACCCATTTCCCTCTGACTAATGCACCTAACACTCTGGGCAATTTAGCATGGCCAATCCACCTGAAATGCATATCTTTGGACTGTGGGAGGAAACCGGAGCACCCGGAGGAAACCCACGCTGACATGGAGAGAATGTGCAAACTCCACACAGACAGTTGCCCGAGGCTAGAATCGAACCTGGGACCCTGGTGCTGTGAGGCATCAGTGCTAGCCACTGAGCTACTCTACTGCCCATGTTGTCTGTCCCTTGTTGCCCACTTGAAGGTGGCGTTGAGCTGCCTTCTGGAATCGCTGCAGTCCATGCACTGTAGGTTGACCCATAATGCTATTAGTAAGAGAATTTGCCATATCAGCAGATGACATGAAAGTGAGGGGAATTATACTGGAGGGGCTATAGCGAATGCTCAAATCTGGGATGTACAAAGTTAAAAATCACACAATACCAGGTTATAGTCCAACAGGTCTAATTGGAAGCACTAGCTTTCAGAGCGCTGCTCCTTCATCAGGTGGTTGTGGAGGGCACAATTGTAAGGCACAGAATTTACAGCAAATTTGTACACCCCAGTCCAACACCGGCATTTCCAAATCATGAAATCTGGGAGGAATGTACAGTCATGTTAAATCAAAAACTGGGCATGTGGGATCAATGCTAGGCCTCCACTGTGGGTAAGAACATGGTTATGAGGTGAGAGATGCCCTTTGTGTTGCTGTTTGTGGCCAATGTCTGGCCTATAGTGTCATAGAGTCACTCAGCACTGAAACAGACCCTTCAGTACAATGAGTTTATGCCAAACATAATCCCAAACTAAATTAGTACCACCTGCCTCCTCCTGGCCCATATCTCTCCAAATCTTTCCTATTAATTTATCCATCCAAACGCCTTTTAAATGTTGTAATTGTACCCACATCCATTACTTCCTCAGAAATTTCATTCCACACGCGAACCACCCTGTGTAAAAAATGTGCATCTTATGTCTTTTTTAAATCCTTCTCCTCTCACCTTAAAAATGTGGCCCCTAGTCTTGAAATTACCCTTCTCTGGGAAACGACAATGACTATCAATTCTATCTATACCTCTCATTATTTTTTAAAAGCCTGTCAGGTTGTGTCTTAACCATTCTACACTCCAGTGAAAAATATCCCAGCTGATCAGCCTTTCTTTATAATTCAAGCTTTCCATACCCGGCAACTTCCTGGTAAATCTCTTCTGAACCCTCTCTTTCCTATACTCTGTGCTGTGGCTTTCACCCAAGTCATAACCCACTTCATTTGCAGTTCACTAAATGCCGACAGAAACAGAATTATACGTTTCCAGGTATTTGGGGAAAAAAATGTACTCAACATTGTGTTCATCCTGATGACTGTTATAATGAGAAGGTGTGGGTAATAATCCCTTATCATTGGCTTAGAATGTCATCAGCACTCTTCCTTCCAAGCTGAACTAAGGGTGCTTCTTGGAGTTAATGATGAAGGATTAACCACAAATAAGTCTCACAAATAAGAGGCTTTTGCTTTTGAAATAAAGGTACTTTATTTTGGAGAATGAGGGCAATCTTACGCAAACCTACAACAGGGCAATAACTAAAATAGGACTGGACAAGGTAAATGCAGAAAGCATATTCCCAATGACCAGGAGATTCACACCGAGGTGACAGTCTAAGGATATGGGGTATGCCATTTCTGACTGAGATGAGGAGAAATTTCTTCAGCCAGAGAGTGGTGAGCCTGTGGAATGTTCTGCCAGAGAAAACAGTTGAGGCAAACACATTGTTTGCTTTAATGAAGAGATTCCTTATGGCGAAAGGGAACAAAGAGTACGGGGAGAAAGCGGAAACAGGATTATGGGTTAGATGATTAGCTACGATTAAATTGAATGGCAGAGCAGACGAGAAGGGCCGAATGGCCTACTGATGCCTCTACTGTGTTTTACATCTCAGTAACTGTACACCTCTTACATTAATTCTTCAATATATTATTACTAACAAGAGGTAGGGAAAACCCACATGTCTCCATGTGGAGAGTGTGGCAGACTATACCAGGCTGTGTTCTGGGTACTATGCAAAAACTGTTGTGCTTCTTTTCAATTTAGAAATAATTGTATTGGAATTAATAGGATTACACTTTTACTGTCCATTTAAATATCTTTACATTTGTATTATAAATAGGAAGCTTGGCTTATTCTATTTTATCTTCACTTCTTTTGCTAACAACGTCTGTTCTTTCATGAAAGCAGAATTTGCAGCATTGCATGCAGATGTTTCAGCAAGAGACCTCTTTCTGAAAACCAAAACAAGCCAAAATATGATCTATCGAGCCAGGTTCCTGTCTGGGATCTGACTTTCCAATAATGGTATCAGCTGGCATCTTAACAATGGAGTGTGTTTGCCATGGAGACAGCTGTCACATGCTGTAGTGTTAGTTTGAGATTTTAGCGTACCGTAGAGTAAGGGGCTCCCCTCCATTCAACCCCCACAGTGATAAGTATGACAAGCAGCCTACCTGTGATTCTACACAAAACAGCACGTCACTGCAATATTGATAGCCTTTCAGTTCTGACAGAAGTAGCAACGCACTAACTGGCACGGCACAGCCTGGCAAGGCAGGGTAATGAAGGCCAAGGTTGCTGCAAACCTGCAGTGGAGTTCAAAGTGTGTGAGCATGAAGAGAGCAAGTAAGCAGCCCTGCGATGCAGCCTGGGCAAGTCCATGAGCTGGGTCCTTGTTCCTGCACACACAGTGTCCCTGCAGCAGCCTTTCAATGCAATGCTTCCTGAACATCCTGAAGGTGGATGGGAGAGGTGCCATGAGGATCACGAGAGTGTGGCAAAAGTCAGATGCCAATCTCTGTGAATGGGGTGGGGCGGGTGTGTGGCTGGCACTGATGGATCTTTCCCCTGGATCTTGTTCAGCATGAGCATGGTGGAGGCTCTTTGCAGCCAGCTCTGATGTCTACGTCACAAATCCTCAGCCTCTCATTTGTTTGATGAGACGGGAAGCTGAATATCAATGAGACCAGTTGGGCCATTAAGAAGGTGCTGAATGATCAATAAACCCCCTTCATTGGCAACTCGCCACGGGCTTGTGGGCAGCTCAGCACACCATGTGGGAGATGCACACAAGATGCAGTGAGTTGCTGCTAACGTTGAGATAGGCCTCCCTGGACTTCTCTCAGAAGACCTTAAAGCTTGCATGTGTCTTATAATTTTTTTCTCCATTCACCAGTCTCTGTTAATTTTATCTTGCTGTTGAACTGTACCAAATTCTTGTAATAAAGCTTTAAATTGTATTTACTGGTTGCTCAGTAGCGATTTATTGCTTTTAGCTGTGAAATACTTTTTCTTGTAAAGCACGTTTTTGTATTTATTTATTGTTTGGATCTTTAACACTCAATAACTGCAGCAATATACTTCAAATAGAGCTTTAAAATCCCTTTAAAGCTTGTAAATTCTGTTCAAACTGTTCTCCTGCAAAATAATCTTCCAAGTTTTAGAAATCAAAATGGAGGATCCTTTTCTCTTACTTCTTCTTTGGAAGGTTTTGAACAAAATGGAGAGTATCCCCTTGCATTTTTTAACCTGATAAAATGTTAATTTGTTGTCTTTCTGCAATTAAAATATCCCAACACTTTCAAAATGATTTCTTTTGCCTCTGTGACATTTTTCTCGCTTTCGTCTGCTTCTGAAATGGACTTGCAATGTTTAAGTTTGTTTCTGATCTTCCGGACTTTGATATAAAGCTTTGGCCTTTTTTCAAATTTTGCAGCTGCATCCTAGGGTCCCATTTGCGTCTGCAGCAATGTTCATTTTAATGGTAAGCACTTCCCTTTAATTCATTCCAGCCTTCTAGCCTGGCTTTTCATGCCATTCATGTATGTTCTCTACCTTTTTCCCTGAGGGGGTCTAATTTACTGTTGGAGCTCCAACTCCATCGTACCTCAGCCAATTCCTGACTCAGATCTACTCCCTTACTCTCCAAGTGTGACTATCTGCAGCCCACACTAGCTCTCTCTCTCTCTGCTTCTTTATTTTTCCCAGCTCTCACTGCTTTTTTGCCGCAGAGTGCAGCTGCTAGCTGTTACAGTTGCCACAAACCTGCACTGACTAATCCGTGTTTTATGAAAGCATGAAGTCAGCGCAAAAATAGACAATACAGTCCTTTGAATGCAGTGTGCCACACAATAAAATCATGGGTGATCGATTTGTGTTTAAAGTCCACATTCCTTTCTCTCTCCAATAAACCTTGACTCCTTTGATTAACAACAATCTCTCCACCTCTGTCTTAAAAATATTCAATGACCCTTCTGAGGCAAAGAAATCCAAAGTTGTACAGCCTTCTGAGAGAAGAAACTTCTCTTCATCTCTGTCCCAAAATAGTGAGCCTTAATTTTAAAATATCCTGTACTAACCCACAAGAGGGAATATCATTTCCATATCCACTCTGCCTGGGGAGAATAGGAAATGTAAATTTTTTTTTAGCTGTGCATACTGTGGACAAGATGGACTGCCGCAATTCACTTTGGCTTTTTTGAGTGTCTTCTAAAAGCCTTGAGCTTTTCAAGATGGAAGGAGAAGGACAGCAGATACAGAGGAGCACATGGGACTCGTGGGGCTCTTACAGACAGGCAATAAATGCTGGTCTAGCCAGCCACAGGTTATCACGTGAATGAGTGAGAAAAGTATCCCTGCACTTTCCCCTCCAAACCAGGCACCATCCTGATTTGGAACTGTGTTGCAGTGCCTTCACTCTTACTGGTCAAGTTCCTGGAACTCCTTTCCGAACAATAATGTGGATGTATTTATGGCTCCCAATATAGACTACGTCGGTTCAAGGTGGCAGCTCATTAATGTTGTATAAAAAGGCAGGGATGTGAGACAGTTAATGGCCATACTCCACCGTCTGTGAACATCACACACAGTTTGTGGGTGAGGTCAGGGAGTTCTACAGTCACCAGAATAACTGATTTATTCAGTTTTCCTCCTTAACGTCCGAGTAATTACATCTGACGAGTAACATAGCTGTTAACTTTTTAATGTTCAACAGTGCCTCTTATGGAAAGCACCTTCATGGTGTATTCTTGACCACAGATCATTAGGCAGGCTTGATACAAACTACAGACAGAGCAAAGTTCGTTGCAGCAAACTACCTCAAACAACCTTCACTATGAACTACATTCTGGCAGAGGTGGCAAAGACCATGACGTGCCAAGTATGGGAAATGCCACAATCTTGACATTTTTAAGAGCAAACCAGAATGGGCCATAAAAGCTGGTCTCGCCAGGGACACCCACATTCCAGGACAAAAATATTTTAAAATGAACTTTTAAACATTGAAAAATCATGAAAAGTACGATGTAAATGCAAGTCTTTCATTCACCAGTCCCAGCATTATCTTACTGGCTTGGAGTCAGTCTTAGCTCATTTAAATTTCCACTATTGTTTTACTATATTATAGGTCTTACACAAATTCAAATTGTTAAAATGCTTCCATGTTGTATAACAGCAATTTGCTGGCATTAACAGTTTATAACCAGACCAGCCATGATTCTATTAAATAATCAAGGGACTGAATGGCCTCCATCTGCTCCATGTTTACATAATTCTGGGTGAGTAATTCAAAAAGTTATTCTGTCTTAAGGGCAACTTCATGACCTGAAGAACTAAAAATTAAAGCAGGGAGGAAGTGTGAGGGCAATTTGAATATCAGTTGTAAATTTAGGTTTCTTTGAAGACAGCCAGCTAAACTCATAGGAGAATGCAGCAATGCAGAGATCTGACACGGGTTCTTAAATTTCACTGTCTCGCAAGCTTCAAGCCTCCTGATGCCAACTGTTTCAAGCATTTGGCTGAATGATTCCATTGTACAAAGCACTTCTTTGGATAACTCCATCCCATTTGAAGAAAACATTGGGAAGAGTGGGCGGCACGGTGGCACAGTGGTTAGCACTGCTGCCTCACAGCGCCAGGGACCCGGGTTCAATTCCCACCTCAGGTGACTGACTGTGTGGAGTTTGCACATTCACCCCGTGTCTGCGTGGGTTTCCTCCGGGTGCTCCGGTTTCCTCCCACAGTCCAAAAATGTGCAGGTTAGGTGATTTGGCAATGAAGGTGAAGGGGTAAATGTAGGGGAATGGGTCTGGGTGGGTTGTGCTTTGGCGGGTTGGTGTGGACTTGTTGCGTCGAAGGGCCTGTTTCCACACTCTAAGTAATCTAATCTAAGTAATGGCTTATTGTGTGGGAGCACACCTCCCAGAACAGAGACTGACCCAGGCTTCTCACTTCTCCTAATGCTGAGACCCAGTTGAATTAAAATGCAGCTGAAAGTGTAACCAAAACAAATGCATGGTTCACGGTATGAGTCCATGAAAATACTCTGACACTTGGGACACAACGTGATGCTGGAGCCTGTGACATATAGTCAAGTGCAAGTGGATTGAAGTTATCACATGAACTGCAAACTCTCAAATAATTCCCTGGAATATAATCTCCAACAATGAGAATACATATCCAAGTAAATGAAGTCATGAACTAGCTGACATCCTAGTGTTTGGAAGAGTGCCAAACACAGATTTCAGAGTTCCACATCTTTGAATACAAGTTGGCCATTCAGCTCCTTTTAGCGTTCCTTCATTCAATTGAATCATGGCTGATATATGTCTCAATTGTAACTACACATCTGTGATGCATATCCCCCGTTAGTCTTCCTTCACCAAAATGTATCGTGCCTGTGCTTAACAAATTCAATTGGCCCAGCACCTACAGCCTTCTGGTGAGAGAGTTCATGAGCAATTGAGAAAATGAGCAACTCTTGATCCTTTGATCCTCTAATTAGCTATCAACGGATGTAAAAGCACTTCTATGAATAGAATATCATACAGTGATAAGGAGAATACCGCTTAGTCTGCAAATTACTTGCTGACTTATTCATGATTTCTGGTGGTTAATGCACACACGGTAAATGTATCTCAATTGTTACTAACGGATAATTATCTATTTATTATTTCACTCTCGAAACGAATATCTCCTGAGTGACATCTTGAACCTTCAGCTCACAATTTATATTTGTTTTATGTCGTAATATACGCAAACAGGCAGCCATTTGCATGCTATTATTCGCAAATGGACTGTTCATCCTGGATTGTCCAAGCTCTCCAAAATGGCTGTGATATTTAGCAATTAAGGCCTGTATTTAGTCTGACTGCCTTCCTGAAACCACTGTTCAACCATTCCCATATGATGTAAGCAAATATAAATTGTGGGACACTGTTATTAAAAGATCATTGAGCACAGAAACAGACCCTTCGATCCAACCAGTCAATGCAGAACATAATCTCAAACGAAACTAGCCTCACCTGCCCGCTCCTGGCTCATTTCTCTCCAAACCTTTCCTATTAACGTATCCGTCCAAATGCCTTTTAAATACGGTAATTGTACCCACATCCACTAATTTCTCAGGAATTTTATTCCACACTCGAATCACCCTCTCTGTAAAAAATTTGCCACTTAAGTCTTCTTTCAAGCTCTCTCCTCTCACCTTAAAAATGTGCCCTCTAGTCTTGATAATCCCCATTTTAGGGAAAAGACAACTACCATTAACTCTATGTATACCTCTCATTACTTTATAAACTTCTTTAATGCCACCTCTCAACTTCCTGCACTCCAGGGAAAAAGGTCCCAGCCTGTCCAACCTTTCTTTATAACTCAAACCTTCCATACCCGGCAATAGAACTGAATGTGGGTAGCTGGTAAATCTCCTCTGAATCCAAGTCCACTGAAAACTGACTGCTGTAACCGAGATTGGCAGCTGTGTGTACGTCTCCAGCAACTCTCAATCTGGAGAAGCCATGCTATTTACAGCGGTAGAATAAAATGACAGCACATTTTCTCTTCTTCCGCTCAGCATGTTTCCTTTGGATTATACAGTGTGAAAATCATTCCATTCGCTAAATCTGAGGTGCAAGGTTGTCATTCATTTTGCATGTGTAATACTTACAAATGTGACACCTTGAGATGTGAAGGACATGTTAAACATGCGAATTTCATTATTTGCAATTGACATGAATGTCAATAATCAGTCATTGCTTTAACATTCTGGCACAGGGAATGGATAATTGTTTAATAAATATGTATATTCTCATGGTATTACATCAACACTTCATTGGACATTACAATAAAGGAGGTTAAAGTTGTATGATGTTGACGTGCAGCAAGGTATCCTGGTCAGAATGATTCTTGACCAACTGTCAAATCATGCATGTGACAGGACAGCTCGGAATTATATTAAAATCAAAATTTGAAAAGGATATTGCGTTGTTTCAACATACTTGTTTGTTTTACTTCCTTAGAGTTACTTTAAGGAAGAAATTTCAAAGGAGACTATTGTATCAAGTCTTTAAGCTACAGAAGAAGACCATTCATCCCATGAAGTGCAAAGCTATAATGTAAGCTCGTCAGTCCCATTCCCCTGCATGAGGTACTCCACAAATAAATAAATCAAGGTAGAGATGGCATGGTGGCACAGTGCTTACCACTGCTGTCTTGCAGCGCCAGCTACCCACGTTCAATTCCAGTCTTGGGCAAATATCTGTGTGGATACTTCTCCCCATGGGATTCCTCAGGATATACAGTTTCCTCCCATAGTCCAAAGAGGTGCATGTTAGGTGGATTGGCCATGTTAAATTGCCCATAGTATCCCAGGGATGTGTAGGGTAGGTGGGTTAGTCATTGGAAATGGGGGGGCTACAGGGATACAGTGGGGGCTGAGTGATGGGTCGAGGAGGGATGCTCTTTGGAAGGGTGGCGTGGACTCGATGAGCTGAATCGCCTGCTTCCACACTGTAGGGAATCTAGGCATCTATTGCCATGAGAGATGGGCCGAATCTGCCTCAAAATTAATTCCCTTTTGGATACCTGTAATTTTTTGTCACTCGTGTGCATTTTGTACCACAGCACTTGTGCAAAATCTCTATCTTGCTTATCATTTACACAACACCAGGTTATAGTCCAACAGGTTTATGTGGAAGCACTAGCTTTCAGTGCGCTGCTCCTTCATCAGGTGGTTGTGGAGTATAAGATTGTAAGACGCAGAATTTATAGCAAAAGTTTACAGTGTGATGTAAACGAAATTATATATTGAAAAAGACTGGATTGTTTGCTAAGTATCCCATGGAGGTTTACAAAGTTATGAGGGACATGGATAGGATAAATAGACAAAGTCTTTTCCCTGGGGTAGGGAGTCCACCACTAGAGGGCATAGGTTTAGGGTGAGAGGGGACAGATATAAAAGAGACCTAAGGGGCAACTTTTTCACACAGAGGGTGGTACGTGTATGGAATGAGCTGCCGGAGGAAGTGGTGGAGGCTGGTACAATTGCAACATTTAAGAGGCATTTGGATGGGTATATGAATAGGAAGGGTTTGGAGGGATATGGGCCGGCTGCTGGCAGGTGGGACTAGATTGGGTTAGAATATCTGGTCGGCATGGACAGGTTGGACCGAAGGGTCTGTTTCCATGCTGTACATCTCTATGACTCTATGACTGAATGACTCTATATGTAAATCCCAGAACTTTTTTAAAGTTACATTTTCAAGTGAACCTTTAACGATAAGTGCCATGTTGGCCCAGATAATGCATTGAAGGTGTGAGGTGTCCTGTGTGATGCTGCTTTTGCCCCAATGTTCAGATTGATTCTAATCTCATAAAAGAATTTACAGAATCTTACATGGATTCAAGCAATGTTTGAGCAAATTAAATTGTAATTCTGCAAGTACAAATTCCCCCACAAACTTGTGTGTGTGTGTGTGTGTGTAGTGCAATGGGGTCACCTGTAGTGTGACATGAATCCAAGATCCTGGTTGAGGCCATCCCCATGGGTACCGAACCTAGCTATCAGCCTTTGCTCGGCCACTTTGCGTTGTTGCCTTTCCCAAACTCCGCCTTGGAGGATGATCACCCGAAGGTCCGAGGTTGAATGTCCCGGACCACCGAAGTGTTCTCCAACTGGGAGGGAACAATCCTGTCTGGTGAGTTGTGCAGTGTCCATTCATCCGCTGCTGTCATTTCTGCTTGGTCTCACCAATGTACCATGTCTCAGGGCATCCTTGCCTACAGTGTATGAGATAGACAACATTGGCGAGTCACATGAATCCATGCCACGTACATGGTGGTATCTGTGTCGACACTCTGACACGTCTTGCAGGGTCGACCGTGACAGGGTTGTGTGGTGTTGTCCTGAAATCCATACAGTTTGCTAAACAACAATGATCTGTTTGAGGTTTGTGGTTATTTTTCTGCGAGAGGTGAAGACATAGCGAAGGTCTTGGCGAGGTGCTCATCTTCATTGATAATGTGTTGTAGTCTGCGAAGAATATGGTGTAGTTTTTCAGCTCCTGGGAAGTACTTGACAATGAAGGGTACCTTGTCAGTGCCAGCAATTTTCTCGACATAAACCATCCAGTGAAATCCCACTCTTCTTAGCACTCCCCATTTCTTTACCCTTCTTCTTTCTTAGTACTAGCTCATGCCCTTTTAAAACAAAAGTTCCCTACTTCAACAATGCTTCACCTCACTCCCCCATTACCTCCTCTAAAACATCCTTCTTTTCTCACCTACCTATTATGTATAAGCTACAATTTGTTGATATCAATTTAAATTTGTAATTTCTCATTTGCTGGTCAATCAAATTAATCTATCAATAATCTTTTGCTAACTCTGTACAGCCAGGCTTCACAAAAAATGCAGGCTCATTACACCTGTACTGGAAGTTAATCCTGTAGCTAGCTGGAATTGGTTTAGATCCACTGACCTCTATGCTGTGACTCCAGGCTGCTTTTGTGTCACTTTGCCAGGAATATCATAACTGAGTTGCCCTACAGCCACCTCCAATCCCATTAAGACAGTATGGGATTCTCTCAGCTCTCTTCAAGTTACCCTTCATCCCTGGTACAGATTGTTCTGCTATAATGTATGTTTGGTCGATGCAAATTAGCCGTGATACACTTGACGAATTGGGAACATTGTTTCTAAAGCACGATTTTTCGATAATGCAGGGTTGCACAAGAACACAACCATCACATTATAGAAGAACTGACTGTAATAATGCAGAAACTGCTCTATTACTTTCAAATTTTTCCTATGATTGACACTGAGGGCTAACTCTGATTTTGTACTAGTTTAACACTGCCTGTTTGCTGTTGCATTGTTTGTCACTTGACACAAATCCCAGGACATTTTTTTGGCTTTTTTAATGGCTTTCTGTACTATTCCATTTAAATCTTATCATTTCTAATCTATTTCCTTTCTTTAATCGTAAATACAAAACAGATTGCTTCACATTTTCTTACATTGCTACCTATTTTCCAATTCTGCTAATCTACTGGCCTCCTGTTAGTTGACAACAGGAAAGATTTTAGAGAGTTATAGACAAGTACAGCATTGGTCCAACTCATCCATGCTGACCAAATAGCCTAAATTAATCTAGTCCCATTTTCCAGCATTTGGTCAAAAATCCCAGTGTTAGGCAAAATTTGCACCCACTTTCTAATTTAGTAATCTGCAAACACTGGCAATCCTTCCTCATTCCCTAATTCTAGGTCAGTAACAAAAATATAGTAAAGAAGAGTGTCTCTAACCTAAAGTCCTCCAGAAAACAAGGCATTCGCTTCTTATATTCTGAACCGATGCTTTCTCACTTATCTCTCCAACAATGTGGCTAGAATCCCCAAAACTCCATTTGATATTATCGATGTTATTATATCCAAGATGGTACTTCAGGGTATGTACTTTAAAAATCCAAAGAAAGCAAACTCACTATCATCTGTTATTTCTTAGGTTGGGTGAGATTCGAGTTACTTTTCAGAAAGCTTTACTCATTAGCCCTGATGAACCAGTGCAATTCCTAAACTGAGACATGTGTGTCCTTTGAAATGGATTCTATGGCATCATTAAGAATCTTTTTTTTAGATTAGATTAGATTACATTACAGTCGCCTGAGGCGGGAATTGAACCCGGGTCTCTGGCGCTGTGAGGCAGCAGTGCTAACCACTGTGTCACCGTGCCGCCCACAATCATACAATCCCTACAGTGTGGAAATAAGCCCTTCAGCTGAACAAGTCCACACAGACCCTCTGAAGAGTAACCCACCCAGACCCATTCCCCTATCCTGTTACCCCTAACTAATGCACCTAACCTATACATCCCTGAACACTGGCCAATTCACCGAACTTGCACATCTTTGGACTGTGGGAGGAAACTGGAGCACATGGAGGAAACCCAAGCAGACACAGGGAGAAAGTGCAAACTCTACACAGACAGTTGCCCGAGGCTGGAATCAAACCTAAATCCCTGGCACTGTGAGGCAGCAGGGCTAACCACTGAGCCACTATGCCAGCCTTGAAATGAGGAACATACTGTGCATTTGTTAGATGTCATGTTGCTTACAATGCAACAACAAATATACTTCCACAGGACTTCACTGGCTATAGAACATCTTGGATATGAGAAATGTTACATGAATGGAGGATAAACCGCTCTGCTCACCCAGGATCAGACGTAGCTGCAGTTTCTTTTATGCTAAAGGCCCTGTAAATGGGGCACAGAGTTTCCAGTTCCAATAGATACACAGGGAACCTGCCTCCAGTGGGTTGGTAACCCACTCATATGACGGGGTGACATCATCCCAGCAGAAAAGTGCCAAAGAGGCCACACATTGCTGCTAAGTTAGGCTTTCAATCACCTTAGATGGCTGCCGACCTTTGAGATGCAGGAAATGTCTTTCCAACCTGTCACTGGGAAATCATCTCAGTAAATGAAATGTGGCGGGACTATCCTCATTTTATTGCTCCTCCCATCTCTGTCCTCATGGTGGCTGGGACTGTCAAGTTCATGGTTTCTCATTTAACTCTGTCCTAATTTTGAACCAGCCTGTTAGATTTGCCATGTGGTTCTACTGTCCAAAGAGCTTTGTAAAAGTCGTCAGAACCAATATTATTCTGTTTCAGGTAATCCTGGATTGTCAGACATATTCATAGTTTAGTAGATTTTCAGTGGTCACATAAAGTACAGACGTCAAATGCTGGAAAGAGAGCCATGTGGGATTTGTTTTTCACTTTGTTGACATCTGGACAACACAAGATGCCAAATTTCAAATAAATATTGCAATTTAGTGCACAAGCCAAAAGGGATGGCAAGTCTACTCTGATTGAGAATTGTCATTAAAAAAGCTGTGGGGATCTTTTGGCTCCACAAACTCTGGAGAATTTAAAAAAAAATCAAAGTTTGAACATTTTGTTTGCACAAAATAAATCCTGTGCATGAATATTAGTCATTTCAAGGGAGCAGCACTTGATGACTAATCCTAACTGTGCTAATAATCACACCAGCAACCAATTTAAGATAATTAGTCGAGCTTGTAGCATAGCTCATTTATGTTTGCTTGCTCCCCACTGATTTCTCTGTGGTCATGCTTTAGCCAACAGGAGCTAAGTTGCCAAGCAAAGAAGCACCATTTTCTCCTGTAGTATGAATAGCTGGGATTGGTTGAAATTTGGCTTTCTTACTTTTGACCTGAAAGACAAATTATTTGGCAAAACGGTCTAGTTTCAACAATGTTCAGGATCTAGTGGTCTCATAGAAAAATAAATATATCAGGCAGTCTGTTAGATGCAATATTTTACACTTATTTTAATGCTTTCAAAAAAAACCTAATACATTTTTAAGTCTTTTGTTCAGAAGCTAGTCCTAGGTATCAGGGCTGGAGTGAAGTAGCTCTTGATTCAAAGTCAGAGCAGATTAGAATGAGACATACCTGCTAAACAACTTGATTTATGCCTGACGATTTCACTTGCAAAAATTATATTGGGCAACAGGTTTTAAAGGATCTGTCATTGATAATTATATACTTCAGATGAAGAATACTTCAGGCAGTATTGACCACAAATATTTAGTAACCATTCCTTTGTCCAAAGTGTTGAAAAACATCTTTCTGTTCCTCATACAGCATGGGGGGAATACACATTTAAAATCTGTTACACAGTTCAGCTGAAGTAAATGTCATTTGGCAGTTTGTAGCTAAACAAGACTGGCAGCTAAATCAGGACTCCTGGAGAAATTCATAAGATCTGAACAATATACATCAAGTTTCATGAGTTACAGCTGGTTATAGATATGGGAGTTCAACTTGGAACCAATGGAGGGGCAAAGCAATTGTCAAATAGAACAACTTAATTGTAAACGTGTACATTGTTTTCAAATATGCTCATTTTCAATCTGCCAAGAAAAAGAAGACAAGGGACTTACAATTGTTTCATCCCTCAAAACATTCCAAAAAGCTTTGTAGTGAGGGACGTACTTTTGAAATATATCCTCGTAATGTAGGAAAATGTGGGAAGCAATTTGCATAGGGCATACTTTGACTTTACAAACAATTTCTGTCATGGTGACTACTCAGTGAGGTATGAAGTATATAAAACTTGCTGATCCTACTTTTAAGAGAGCTGCAGTGACAATACCCTAAAAACTCATGCGTAGGAGTTGAGCAACTTAATAATTTTACTTTGGTTAACCACAAATTGAAGAGACAGAGTCTGTTGAGAGTGATTTATTTAGTAAAAGGTTATGATTGTAGGCTGTGTGGTAGTTTCCAGCTGATGTGTGACAGTGGCAGCTGGAGACGAAAGAGCTTGCTGGTCAGTGTGGGAGAAGCACTTATCCCTTTATAATAACATCCGACTCCTAGGTCATGATCTGCAGTTCAACAGACGTGGTTTATGGTTTCCTCATTAACAGCGAAAGAAAATAAAGCAAGTTCACTGAAAACATTTTAGCAGGACTCTCAGAGGCAATCTTGTGTGTTTGCACATTCAGAGTTCCTACAGCTCCCTTCAGCAAAGCTCCACTTCATTTTGTAAAGTGGAGCAGTTCACTGAAGATGTGGTCAATAAAAGTAGATAACTCACGCATTAGTGTTGAAACAGTTAAGGCCAAAGCTGTAAGAGAGCTGAGAATTTCAGGCAATTCTGAGCTAAACATGGCCAACATTTTAAATGCAGCAATAAAGGATGCAGAGCTATATGATCAAAGCAATTGGCCTAAGTCAGAAGAGGTAACGATCACACTTTAAAGTCATTTAGTCAGACCACTCCTTAAATAACATGTTTAGTTCCAGTTTCCAGGGAATACGAAATATATTAAGCACTGAATGTTTTTGGAAGATAGGAGTTGAGTTATTCGCCACAGAATTCCTTTTTTGTTCACCTGCTACAATAGTTACAGAGACGTTCTGATCAAACTGTTCAGGCATATTATAATACCCTTGGAGCAGGTGGAACTTGAACCCAGGCCCCCTAGCTCAAAGATAGGAGATACCACCAATGCACAAACTGGCTCTTACTACTGTCTTTATATGGTTGTTTTGGTTAATGGATGTTGATCATGTGTAATTCAACAATGGCAAAACCATTCAATGTGAGGGGGGAGAATAGTTAGATTCTAGTGATTTTTGAGAAGATTTGTAGCTCAGGTTGAGGTTCTGGATGGAGGTATGCTCGCTGAGCTGGAAGTTTCATTTTCAGACATTTCATAACCATACTAGATAATATCTTCAATGAGCCTCTGAATGAAGCCTTGCTGATGATTCCTGCTTTCTCGTGAAATATTTGAGTTTCTTTGGGTTGGGTGATGTCATTTCCTGTGGTGAAGTCATTTCCTATGGTGTTGTCATTTCCTGTTCTTTTTCTCAGAGACACGCACAAGAATTCCTAGAAGCATGGCAGACCAACCGGAACTCTATCAACAAACACATTGACCCGGACCCTATTTACCACCTCCTGAGAAAAAGAACAGGAAATGACATCACCGTAGGAAACGACATCACTACAGGAAATGACAATACCAACCCAAAGAAACCCATACATATAAATAGAAAGCAGGAATCATCAGCAGTGCTTCGTCCAGAGGCTCACTGAAGATGTTACCTATATGGTGACAAGACATCTGAAAATGAACTTTTCAGCTCAGCAAACACACTTACATCCATAGTTAGATTCTGTCTTGTTGGAGATGCTCATTGCCTGACATTTGGGCAGTGCAAACGTTCTTTGCCACTTATGGGCCCGAATGAGGATATTTAGCTCTTGCTGTTTTTCGATACCCAGTGTTTTAGTATCTGAGATGTCATGAATGGTGCTGAATATTATGCAAACAGTGAACATCCCCACTTCGGACCTAATGATGGTTGGGCCAACTCTGAAGGACTCCTGGAACTGGAATGACTTACCCCCATCAATAACTACAATCATACTCTTTTGCGATACATATGACTCTAACCAGTGGAGAGCTTTCCCTCTGATTCCCATTGACTCCAGTTTTGAGAAGGCTGCTTGATTCCAAATTTGATCGAATGCTGCCTTTGATGACAGGGGAAGTCTGCTTCACCTCATCTCTGGAGATCCAGGCTTTTGTCCATGTTTGGACCAAAGTTGTAAGAAGGTCATATTTTGAGTGGCTCCAATGGAATCCAAACAGAACATCAGTGGTTAAGTTATTCCATTGCAATTGCTGCTTGGTAGCATTGATGGTGAACCCTTCCATCACTTTGCTGATAAATCAGATTGACTTCCAGGCACAGAAGTGAAGTTAAAAACATAGACCCAATGACCTTTCTCAATCCCTAAATATCCCGTGACCTGGCGAAGGAGGGAAAAGAAGGTCATGTTGATAAAACATGTCCGTGCCCAGGCCTCTTAAACCTTTGTTACTCCGGCCCAGTCTTCCTTAAAGCTGTTTCAAGAGGGACCACCCACATCAGTTTCAATTCAATTAAAGAACCTTTCACTGAAAAGCACAGTGTGAGACAAAGATTCTAATGAAATCACTCAAAGAGCAGGCAGGAAAACCGTGGCAAAGAAGTACACCTGCCAAGACAGCTTGTGTCAGTACTTCAGTTTTACAATATTATGTAAATAGAGGGTTCCACTTATTCAGAATGCTCTAACATTGAGATAATTATAGTTTGCAAATGAAAGCACAACTCAAAGTTTAATCTAGTCAGTTTATTGCATTAAGTGTGGTATTATAGGGACAAGATATTATAATAGGGTTTTGATGAATTGCTGGGTCTGCAAATGCCTGGTTACCTGCTTAATTATCCATGATAAATAAATGACCATTATCATTAACAATAGCTCTGACTAGCCGGTAAATATGTTCAAACTAGTGATTTTTTTGTACTTATGCCAGGACAATCTGCCAACGAAATGAGATTAAAAAAAACACTTGAAGCGGAACTATTTAATTATCCAACATCCAAAGTATTCAGTTGTTCCAAAATAAGCTAACTATAAACCACTACGTGCAAAACTGTTGAGCAAAAAAGTCTGACTCTTATGAAACACATTTTTAAATTGTCACCAGAAAGATGCAGGAAAATTTGGAGACTGCAGAGATACAGATAATCACACACGGTAGAGATGAAGACTGTGATGTACCTTGACTGCTGTGTGAGCATAATTATTCGACAGGCCCAGGACTGGAGAAAGAGCCTGAATCTGCTGCATAGTAAGTCAGTAAAAGGGATTAGTGCAAGAAGTGGAAACACAAAAGGAGAGGTTAAAGGTCTTCAGCTCTTAAGCTTTGCCATACCAGTATTTCCCTGTGCTTGTTAGCCTCGAAGTTCTTTTTATCAGTTGATCTAAGGTCTGGAACCCCTTGTTCTAAAGGTCAAAGTAACATGAGCCCTACACACAAATGGAATTTACAGAACCTTGTTCTCCTGTTTTTTTGCCCATTACGTTCCATGATTGCAGCCTCCTTTAAGTCAACACATTTTATTTGCTCCTGGCAAGTGTTAAGTTAGACATGTTTTAAGGTGGACAGTCTACTAGTCTGAGCAGCTTCAGTAATTGAACTTTGCAGTTGAGATTCTCCTGGAATCTGTCAACCTGTCAGAAACCTCTGCTGGTCGATGGATTTAGAGAGAAGCAACAAGCACATTTTAAAAAGAGAATAGTCACAGACAAAACTATTATATGAAAACAATATGGGTGAGATGAAAGACAGGTTCACAATGCAGAAAAGCATTCCTCAGGTTCTTTAGTGATGTTGATCTTTCTGTTACTCCCACTTATTCAGAAAATTCATCACCCTGAACCGTTGATGGATTAAATGGTAGAAGAATATTATTCATCGTTTTTGTGTGAGAAAAGCACAAAAACATAGATGATCAAGATGCTTTAATAATGTAAGTTTTGTTTTCTTTCTAGTATTTTCTTGCCAAAGGTTATCAGTTTCTCAGGTTGTTGGGTTTATTTTAGAGTGCACCAAGACAAAGACTGAAAGAAAGAGCCTGCATTTATATATCCTTCACGACTTCCCAATGTCATGAGTGACTTGTAGTCAATGAAGCCAATGACTTTTAAAGTGCAGCAGTATGAGACATGTGACAGCCAATTTGTGCACATCAGAATGAAGCAAGGTGACAATGTCCAGGTAATCTGTTCTTGTGCTTGTTTCAGGATATATATTTGCAAATCATCAAGAGACGGCAGTGTTAGAATAATGTTATTGGACTTGTGAACCAGACGAATGCTCTGGGAACATGGATTCAAACCCCACCAAGTGGAATATAAATTCAACAATACATTTAGAATTGACAACTCTAAAATTATCATTGACTGCTGTAAAAATCTTCCACTGATGCCGTCCAGGGAAGGAAATCTGTCATACCCATCTAGTCTGGCCTAAGAGTGGGGTAACATTAAACCCAGAGCAATATGTTTGAACATCAAATGCCCTCTGAAATGGCCTAGCAAGCATACCTGTTTTTATTTCAGAGTAGATTCCCTACAGTGTGGAAACAGGCCCTTTGGCCCAACCAGTCCACACCGACCCACCAACGAGTAACTCACCCAGACCCATTTTCCTCTGACTAATGCACCCAACACTACAGTCAATTTAGCATGGCCAATTCACCTGGCCTACACATCTTTGGAGTGTGGGAGGAAACCGCAGCACTAGGAGGAAATCCACACAAAGGGAGAATGTGCAAACTCCACACAGACAGTCACCCAAGGCTGGAATCAAACCTGGGTCCCTGATGCTGTGAGTCAGCAGTGCTAACTGCTGAGTCACCTTGCCACACCATTGTATCAAAATGTTAAGGGAGTAATAGAGTACAGCCAACATGGATGTCTGAATATCACATGGCCCTATGTGACCAAATGTGTTCCAGGTGGTTTTGAGGCACAGCAAATAATTTTGGGAATTGGTGCTTTTCTTTGTCCCTGTTTTACCCTGATAAAGAATACAGCAAAGTCAATTGATAAGCTAATGGATTGTAAGATGGTCTCAAGTGCAGAAGAACTCCAGTTCTGAGGAAGGGTCACTCAAGGCACGTTGGCACAGTGGTTAGCACTGCTGCCTCACAGCGCAAGAGACCCGGGTTCAATTCCCACCTCAGGCGACTGACTGTGTGGAGTTTGCACATTCTCCCCGTGTCTGCGTGGGTTTCCTGTGGGTGCTCTGGTTTCCTCCCACAGTCCAAAAATGTGCAGGTTAGGTGAATTGCCCATAGTGTGGGGTAAATGTAGGGTGGGTTGCGGGTTGGTGTGGACTTGTTGGGCAGAAAGGCCTGTTTCCACACTGTAAGTAATCTAATCTGTACGGCAAAACGTTAACTCTGATTTCTCTTTGCAGACGCTGCCAAGTCTGCTGAGCTTTACCAGCAATTTCTGTTTTTGGGGCTAAACCATCATCGTTTCCTTGTTCTTCTTATCTTTGACTTGAATTGTAAAGTCAGGATCACATGCCTTTTTCACGATTTTCTCGACTTGCTCTGCCACCAGTTTATATTTGTTTCTTTGCAGTCTTTCTACCAACATGTATCACTTCACACATCTCTGCTAAAAATTCAATCTGCAAATTCCACCACCTGTCCATGGCCTCTTGAAGTAAAAAATCAGACTACTTCCAGGTTTTATGCTATCGTGTCTCACAAACTTGATTGAGTGTTTTGAAAAAGTAACAAAGAGGATTGATGAGGGCAGACGCAATCTAAATGGACTTCAGTAAGGTGTTCAACAAGGTTCCCCATGGGAGACTGGTTAGCTGGATTAGATCTCATGGAATACAAGGAGAACTAGCCATTTGGATACAGAACTGGTTCAAAGATAGAAGACAGAGGGTGGTGGTGGAGGGTTGTTTTTCAGACTGGAGGCCTGTGACCAGTGGAGTGCCACAAGGATCAGTGCTATGTCCACTACTTTTCATAATTTATATAAATGATTTGAATGTGAACATAAGAGGTCTTGTTCGTCTATTTGCAGATGACACCAAAATTGGAGGTTTTATGGACAGCAAAGAGAGTTACCTCAGATTACAATGGGGTCTTGACCTGATGGGCCGATGGACTGAGGTGTGGCAGATAGAATTTAATTCCGATCAATGTGAGGTGCTGCATTTTGGGAAAGCAAATCTTAGCAGGACTTATACACTTAATGGTAAGGTCCTGGGGCGTGTTGCTGAACAAAGAGACCTTGGAGTGCAAGATATAGCTCCTTGAAAGTAGAGTCACAGGTAGTTAGGATAGTGAAGAAGGTGTTTGTTATGTTTTCCTTTATTGATCATAGCATTGAGTACAGGAGTTGCGAGGTCATATTGCAGCTGTATAGGACATTGGTTAGGCCACTGTTGGAATATTGTGTGCAATTCTGTTCTCCTTCCCATCGGAAAGATGTTGTGAAACTTGAAAGGGTTCAGCAAAGATTTACAAGGATGTTACCAGAGTTGGAGGATTTGAGCTATAGGGAGAGGTTGAATAGGCTAAGGTTGCTTTCCCTGGAGCATTGGAGGCTGAGGGGTGACCTTTTAGAGGTTTACAAAATCATGAGGGACATGGATAGGGTAAATAGACAAGGTCTTTCCCCTGGGTGGGAGAGTCCAGAACTAGAGGGCAAAGGTTTAGGCTGAGAGGAGAAAGATAAAAAAGGGCCCTAAGGGTCAACCTTTTCATGCAGAGGGTAGCGCATGTCTGGAATGAGCTGCCTGGGGAAGTGGTGGAGGCTGGTACAATTACAGCATTTAAGAGGCATCTGGATGGGTATATGAAAAGGAATGGTTTGGAGGGATATGGGCCGGGTGCTGACAGGTGGGACTAGATTGGGTTGGGATATCTGGTGTGCATGTACGAATTGGACCGAAGGGTCTGTTTCCGTGCTGTCATCTCGATAACTGAATGACTCTATGCTCTGCAGATTGTGAAATAATGTCCTCGACACACAGGTCAAGGTCATTAAAATAAAAGTGTAGATTAAAACAAAAGTGGTCTGTGAGTGCCCTGGGGAAATCCTATCTTCCTCCAGACCAAACAAACAACTTCTCAACACTAACCTTTGTTTCCTGTCACTCAGCCAACTTTGTACCCATAATATGAGAACTGTTTCAACCATGTTTGAAGATACAGTACGTGACAGACATTTTCATCCAAAAATCTGCATGAATTGTGAACAATGGGAGAACAACTTTTCAAAGACAAGTATTTTAATCCTCATGAGCTACATCTCACTTTATTGTTCTGAGCATTTAACTTCTACTTTCTTGCTATGCCCCACTGCTTCCCTGTGTTTCTTCATTTCTACATAAATATGATGGTAGTTTAACTTTTGGACAAACAGTACAACATGACATGCCTCCCAAATAATCTCTGGTGCAATGTTCAATAGTTAAGGATTAATCAACAGTGTGAAAGTATGTTTTCTCATTGGTGGCATCTGTAAGGTGTAAATTTCATTTCATAGCAGATTCAGTCATCCTGTGCAAATTGAATTTCTCCACATGTTGTGAAGATCTATAGTGAGTACTTATGTTCAGTGTCTCCTCTGAAAGGTCATTTCATAAATTTGATTGAATTTAATAAGACAACAGTTGCAAAAGCATCCTCAGATAATCTGGCAGACTTGCATTATATGTATGGCAGGAGTGCACCAAGGCAGATGGTATCCAAATTTGCAAAGTGCCAGTTGGCAGGTGGACCAGGGAGTGCGGGCTCCCCAATTTGGGATTTCCCACACTTTGGCCCTTGGAGTTGCAGAGTTTTACCATTGCAAATTTCACATGGAATAGGATGCAAGAGACATTTAACAGACAGAGCAATTAAGTAGTCATTATATCTGAGCCAAGCACACCCTTCTCCTGGCTAGGAATTATTCATAATCATATTATAACTATAAACACAAATTCAGGCCACAGGCACATGTTATAGTTAATGTTCTATTTAAGCCTCCTTCCACCTTCTTCATCTCTGTTAGCATATCCTTTCTCCCTGATGCTTCCTCTCAAGCACACCTCTGCCTCAAGTATTTTTGAGCTCCACATTCTAACTACTTTCTGGATAAAGGTCAGTTTTGAGGGCAAAGTGGCAAAAGAAAGGTGAGCAGACTTTGAAGAGAGAAAGGAAGACAAATACTTTCAGGAGCAGACTTTGAGGAATCAGACAGAAAGAATGAGATGACAAAAAGGCCTTATTCAGACCTCGAGAAACATTTCAACACTTTTTGAGCAAGGACAAGAGGGAGGGAGAAAGAAAGAGATACTTTACTGTGATGTATGAAATTAGAAGAACTTGTTGCACAAGAAAGGCAGTTCCTTCAATGAAAAAGAGGAAAAACACTTCTGAGAAAGCCATCTTTGCTTGAGGTAGGAGCCAAGAGGACAAATCCTGTGTAGATTTGAGGGGTCACTTTATAAAAGATAATATTCTTTGAATCACCCAAGAGACCTGATGGTATAGTATAAACAACAGAAGAGTGATTGCTACAGGTTAGGCTTATTTGACTTCATTTGTTCGTGTTTCTCCACCAGGATTAACCACTTCAGTTTCAATTTGATGGTTTATGATACTTTGTGCATTCTTCTTTTACATGTCGGTGTGCACAACTCTGTAATTCATCTGAGTTAAGTTGATCTCTTTCCTTTGTACTTGTGATAACTTCTTAAGTGGCTCTTAACTTGACTGAATTGGTCAATTCTTGGCCCACAGATCCTGAGCAATTGCAGCAGTGAGATACTGGGATCCACAGTACAGAGTTGGTTCTTTTACATTTCTTCCCATCTACCATTCTGTCCCCTCATTAAGACATTGCAATTCTCAAAATACAGTGTAATAGAGAAGTAGTTGCTATGTTTGCAGCAAACACATCGAGTTACTTATGTCAATGTTGTCAAATTTCAAGGAAAACTTCAAAGTGGTTTCTTTGTCCGTGCCATGAACTTTGTCCATTTTAGAACTGAAGAAACGGAACCTGATGGGGGAGATGCTTTTTGGCTATTAGGACATAATGTACTACCTACGTGAACAATGATCTCTGATCGTTTATCCTTCTCCTTCAGAATACCCTGCAACTAATCAGGGACATCCTTGCCACAGGGAAGCTGTGCACCATCGTGGAATCAGATCTGTGGTTGCAGAAATGCATACCTGTACCCTTCACAACGAGACTCTCATCATTATTGCTCTTCTTCCCTTTCGGCTCCCCACTTGAGCAGCTGGGCTCTGGTTGTACTTTCCAAAGGGACCAGTACTCTGTCACCATTTCTCAACACAGAAATATTCATGTGAAAGTAGCATGGGCTTTCCTGACTGCCTGCCTCACTCCCATCCCATGGTGGTTAGCCATTCCCTCTCTGACTGCATTTCTTATGTTTGAACAGAAGGGGTGACTATGTCTAAACCTGTGCTATCCACATAACTCCCAGCCTCACAGATGCATCTCCAGCCAATGCTTAAGCTCTGAAACTTGGCGCTCAACCTGATCAAACCTTTGGCACTTTCTGCAGATGTGACTGATGGAATTTCTCCAGTGCTTTTTAGATTAGATTAGATTAGATTAGATTAGATTACTTACAGTATGGAAACAGGCCCTTCAGCCCAACAAGTCCACACCGCCCCGCCGAAGCGCAACCCACCCATACCCCTACATTTACCCCTTACCTAACACTAAGGGCAATTTAGCATGGCCAATTCACCTTACCTGCACATCTTTTGGACTGTGGGAGGAAACCGGAGCACCCGGAGGAAACCCACGCAGACACGGGGAGAACGTGCAAACTCCACACAGTCAGTCGCCTGAGGCGGGAATTGAACCCGGGTCTCTGGCGCTGTGAGGCAGCAGTGCTAACCACTGTGCCACCGTGCCGCTTTTATAGTCCAGGTCTCACTACAGTATAAGAGTGAGATGACTGCAACAAGGATTTGTGTGACATGAGATGACCGTTGATTGTTGTAAAAGGCTGAGCTGCTCCTGTTGACCTGGTGTTGGATCACTTTAGCAATTGTGGCTTTTTGAGAGAGGTGGCTTCCAAGTTATGGGGAATACTCAAAGGATTATTTTACAATATAGGAGGTGAAATATTTGACAAACCAGGTGAGCATTGATATATTACTTTTGGTAAAAGTCAGGGCTGAGTTTCTGCACAATTAAAGAAATCGAGAATGCCTTGCAAATCTGACGCGGAGTGGGGAATCATACTGCAGTCATCTGTAAACTCCAAATTAATGACTTAGATCAAGAGACCAAGAATAACGCATTGAAGTTTGCCAACAATACAAAATGAGATGGTAATGTGGCGGCTAAGTGAATCGGTGACAAAGTGGCAGATGGAGCACTGTGTGGGAAAATGTTAGGTATTTGTTTTGCTTTTAAGAATAGAAAAACAGAATTTTTTTAAAGATGTGACACTTCTAAGCGTTGATGTTCAGAAAAAATTGGGTGCACATCTACAAAAAAAACACATTAACTTATGCAGATTTGGGATGAATTGGGAAGACAAATGGTTTATTGGTCCTTATTGCAAGTGACTTGGTATTCAAGATGAGGGACATCTTGCAGTAATTAAATCAGCATTAATTGGGGCACACATGGAGACATGGGTGCGATTTTAGTCTCCATATTTAAGGAAGGACATACTTGGATTGGTGGGAGTCCAGCAAAGGTTCACTATATTGGTTCCTGTGATAATAGGGTTGGTTTCTGATGAAAGACTGAGTAAAATTAATGTCCTCTAGAGTTTAGAAGAATGAGAGGCTATTATATTGAAACATTCAAAATTCTGAAGTGGCTTGACAGGATAGATATTGAGAGGTTGTACCCACTGGGTGGGGAATCTAGAACACATAGCTTTTATCTCTGGATATGGGATTGAACACAAACATTTGTGAATTTGTGGAATTCTTTACCCCAGAGGCTTGCCAATGCTCCATTCTGAAACATATTTTAGGCTGGGACCAATCTTAAATCTTTCAGGGAATCAATGTAAATGGGAAGCAGTTGGAAAGTGAAGTTGAATCAGAAGATCAGTTATGACTTTACTGAATTTAATGAAGGCTTTCATGATAATGGTGTGCAATATGTAAGAGTTTGCCAAAAAAAATCACATTTCCTTTGTACGTTTTCATAGTTGAATAACTCGTGTTCACTTGGACACAACTGACAGACACATCATGGAACAATAATGATGATGTCTATCAGAGTCTTTGTATTGATAACTGGGAGTAGGCCAACACCATTGGGAAGGAGCAGAACAGCAAATTTACCTGTCATTTTCTGAAGTACTGAAGATAAGTGGGCTGCAGGTTTTAAAGACGTAAAAACTTAAGCAAAGGTTTATTCAATAAATGCTCCGTCTGTGAAATCTAGCAGTGATAAATTTTGACCTCATCAATAATTTTACACAAATGAGAATTGGGAAGTCAATGTAGCTTATATGGGTTTCAGCAAGGCCTTTTACAAGTCCCACATGGGAAACTGATAAAAAAAGGTAAAAGCTCATGGGATCCAGGGAAACATAGCAAGATGGATCCAGAAACAGTTTAGTGATAGGAGACAGAGAATGATGATAGACGTCTGTTTATGTGACTGTAATCCAGTGTGTAGTGACATAATACAAGGATCAGTGCTGGGTCCATGATTATTTATGACACATGAATGATATAGATGAGACTGGGTTGGGCAGGGTGCCGGGGGTT
>NC_057711.1:22500274-22574684 GCF_004010195.1 Chiloscyllium plagiosum | reverse complement strand
GTAGCTGAGAGTGCAGTAGGTGGATGGAGAACAGGTAAAGGTGATAGGTCGGAGAGGAGGGTGGAGCGAATAGATGAGAAGGAAGATTGACAGGTGGGACAGATGATGAAGGCAGTGCTGAGCTGGAAGGTTGGAATTGGGGTAAGGTGGAGGGAGGGGAAATGAGGAAACTGATGAAGTCCACATTGATGCGCTGGGTTGAAGGGTCCCGAGGCGGAAGATAAGGCATTCTTCCTCCAGGCGTCGGGTGGTGAGGGAGTGGCGATGGAGGAGGCCCAGGACCTGCATGCTCTCGGCAGAGTGGAAAGGGGAGTTGAAATGTTCAGACACTGGGTGGTGGGGTTGATTGGTGCGGGTGTCTCGGAAGATGGTGTTAGGTTACAGGAGGATATAAACAGATTGGTCAGATGGGCAGATCACTGGCAGATGGAATTTAACCTGATCAGTTTGAAGAAATGCATTTTGGAAGAAGGAACAACACAAAGGAGAACTGAGTGAATGACAGGACATTAGGAAGTTCAGAGGAACAGAGAGATCTTGAGGTGTTTGTCCACAGATCCCTGAAGGGGGCAGGACAGGTTAATAAGTTGATTAAGACGGCATACAGGACACTTGCCTTCTATAGCCATGGCATTGATTATAGAGTCACACAGCACAGAAACAGACCCTTCGGTCCAACCAGTCCAGGCCGAACATAATCCCAAACTAAACTAGCCCCACCTGCCTGCTCCTGGCCCATATTCCTCCAACCCTTTCCTATTCATGTACTTATCCAAACGTCTTTTAAATGTTGTAATTGTACCCACATCCACCACTTCCTCAGAAAGTTCATTCCACACACGAACCACCCCTCTGCATAAAATATTTGCCCCTCCTGTCTTTTTTGAATCTTTTTCCTCTTACCTTAAAAATATGCCCCCTAGTCTTGAATCCCCCATCCTAGGGAAAAGATAACTACTATTAACTCTATCAATACCTCTTATTATTTTTCACTTTGATGACAGCAGGAGGTCCTGCCGGAGCTGTACAGAACTTTGGTGAGGACACAGTCAGAGCACTGTGTGCAGTTCTGGTCACCACATTATAGGAAGGATGTGATTACACTGGAGTGGATGCAGAGGAGATTCACCAGGATGTTCATTGTCATAGAGCATTTCAGCTATGAGAGAGACTCAATAAGCTCAGATTGTTTTCTTTGGAGCAGAGAAGTTTTAGAGGGGAAGCTGATTGAGGTGTATACGATTATGAGGGGATGGACTGAGTTAGCAGAAAGCTGCTGTTCCCTTCATTGAGGAGTTAATAATAAGGGGGCATAATTTTAAAGTGAAAGGCAGGAGGTTCAGACGGGATTTGAGGAGAGACATTTTCACTCAGAGGGTTAGGGTTAGGATGGGTCTGGAATGCTGCCTTGGAGAGTATTTGAGGTCAACACCTCTCAATGATTAAAATGTACTTGGGTTAGCACTTGAAGTGTCATAATATTCAAGGCTATGGGACTAGTGCTGGTAAAGGGGACTAATGTAGGGAGTAGCATATTTTTGATGAAACACATCTGTTGTACCACACAGCCTTATCTATACTGTATAATTCTGTGCAACTGTTAGAGAAATAACCGCACAGAAACCAGTATCCCATCACCAAATCACCCTTTATTTACTTGTGCATAGTACACTTGCTATGGCTAGCCAGCAGAGAGGCAGTCCCCTGAACTGAGGAGATTCCGGATCACTTGTTTGTTTTTCTTTTTTACTTTTTCTCACAACCATGGAAGGGAGCAGGCAATCAGGCATAACGACATCCTCCACGGCCTGCTGCCTGGGCCTCTTCTCTTGGTTATATACATTTTTCCCTTTACCCCCACACTACCGCCTAACTGCAGTAGTGCTTATATTTTCCCCTGCACCCATGTTGTGTGTGTGCAGGTGTGATACACAGTGAAAGACATTGGTCAGCCAGGGCTTCCTGATTGGCCAGGGTTAACAACACCAATCAAGGATCTCACAGTCAACAAGACAGTTCTGATCACTACAGTTCGGGAACTAGGAAAGCAAGAGGCAATATTACTTTCTGTTTGTTCAGTGAGTGGAGAATCTGACCATTTGATAAATTGTAAATCATTAGACAAAAGAATTGAAAACCAAGATTATTATCATGTAAATTTCCTTGCGCAAGGTCCACCTGGGAGATTAAATTCTTAGAAAGATTTATAATGAGCTTGTTTTTAAAAATCCCTTGCTCCAAAAACCTCAATTAATAGCAGTAAAGACTGTAGAATTGGCATTATCTCCATTCAATAAGCCAGGACCTTTGAATTTACTCTGTAGAGACAGGCTGGATAAAACAATGCGTGAAGAATTTCAGGCAGCATTCCTGGAGAAATGGATCATCGATCTGAAACATCAGCCTGGATATTAACAAGGATGTGACACTGTATGTGGATGGAGTGGGAATGGATCAGGCAGGGAAAGCAATGAATTTCTGGATTGGTTAACTTCTTATAGCCAATAGATGAAGTTAAAAATCACACAGCACCAGGTTATAGTCCAACAGGTTTATTTCGAAGTATTAGCTTTCAGGGCGCTGCTCCTTCTTCAGGTGAACAGATAGCTAGTGCTTCCAAATAAACCTGTTGGACTAGAACCTGGTGTTGTGTGATTTTTAACTTTGTACACCCCAGTCCAACACCAACATCTCCAAACCAATAGATGAAGGAGGAGACCAGAAATCATTCTTCACTGAATTTCAGATATATTCAGAATCAAATGTGGAATTCCTACCTTGTTAATCCATCACTAATTTTAATAAATGTCCCTACACTTTTACACTCAAATCTGGAAGAGGGCATCATTGCTCAAATCCCACTACTGTTCGGGTTACAGCATAAAATAAAAATAGTTCTTGCAGTTGTGAAGGTGACTTATCTATAATAAGTTTGCAACAACAAGATCTATCAATCAGTTTCACAATAAACACAATTATTGTTTTTTCTCATAACAAAACTGACATATGAACAGATATAATAGAAACAGACGCAGTCTATTTGGCACCTTGAGCCCGCTCTGCTGTTCAAGAAGATTTGATTCCCTACAGTGTGGAAACAGGCCCTGCAGCCCAACAAGTCCACACTGACCCTCTGAAGAGTAACCCACCCAGATCCATTTCCCTCTGACCAATGCACCTAACATTATGAGCAATTTAGCATGGCCAATTCACCTGACCTCCACATTTGTGTTCTGAATTTTACATTCCCATCTATCCCCGAGAACCTTTCATTCTCTTGTCTTGCAAAAATCCATCGAAGTCCGCCTTAAAGATATTCAGTGAGCCCACTTCACCAGAGACCCTCACTGATGATGTTACCTGGTATGGTGACAAATCATCTGAAAACAAACCTTCAAGCTCAGCGAGCTAACTTACAGACTTACCATTAAACTTATTTCTACCTTGACTGTATTTGTCCCCCCTTTTTCAGTCTCTTCACACTTACACTCATAGTTCTTGTGATGCTTTATGCCAGTTCCACAATTTTTAATGATCTGACTGGAGCTGCTTCCTTTTTACACCATTTGTGTAATCACTCTACAGGCTCACTCCCCATCAGGATGGTTTGAAAGCTCCCCACTTCTTCTTTGAAAGAGAACTGAACAGTCCCCACCCATATTGCCCTCCTTCCCCAGTGGATCTCATTTTGAACAACTTCACATTTTGAACTAACAGTTTTGAAGAAGAGTCATATCAGGTTCAAAACATTCAATTCACATCCTCTCTCCACAGATGTTGCCCGACCCCTTGCGTTCCTCCAGCATTCTCTGTGCTTATTTCAGATTTCTATCATTTACAGCATTTTGCTTTTATTGTCAATCCAGTGAAACCCCTTTGAATCACTTCTGAGGGGGTTATATCCCTCTATAAATAAGGAGAACAAAACTGCACTCAAGATTTGATTTCAGAAACGCTGAAGTACAACATCTTCATTTTTTTGTTTAATATCTCTTGCAATAACCAATAGCATTCTATTAATCTTATTGTCTACATGAAATGCCTGTATTCTAACTTTTTATGATACTTTCACCAGAACACGTAAATCAGTCTCATCTCAGAATTCCTCAAGCGTCTTATTGTTTGAGCAATTCTTTGCTTTTTCATTTTTATTGGTAAAGTGAACAACTTTTCACTTTTCCACATTATACTCCATCTGCTAGATTTTTGCTCGCTCACTCAACCAATTTATATCCACCTACTACTCCTTGTGTTTCATCAAAACACACACCTTTATGTCATCTCTTAATTTAGTGACTATGCTTTCACTCACTCATCTCTCATTGATATAACTTGAAAAATGTTGAATCCCCAACCTACACCCTTGCTGGGTTTCATTTGTCACGTCCTATGAATTGGAAAAGACCCATTTATATATACCTCTATCTTCTGCCAGCCAGCCAATATTCTATCCATGTGAATATGTTTTGTCTGACAACATATCCAAGACAACATTTGACATGGTACTTTATTCCAGGCCGCTGGAAAGCTAAGTGTAATATGTCCACAGAGTCGCCTTATCCACAGCACGTGGCAATCCCTCAAAGAACTCCAATGAACTGGTTAAACATGTTTTCCCTATTGCTGACTCTATTAGTCCAATCACTTTGTACTTCTTTGAACTGCCCATCAATAAACGTTTGATTCTAAGACAGAAATCAAATAAACTCTTTTACAAATTTCATATGAAAATTATCAAGACCCATAGAACTGACAGCACACAGCTCCATCAGTTTGCTTAGCACTACTCCCATAGTGATTGTAATTTCACTAAGTTCCACTTTCCCTTCCACCTCACTATTTATGGCTATTTCAATTTTTGTATCCTCTGCAGTGAAGACAGAGCAAAATATTGCTTCATTTCATTTGCCTTTTCCTTATATCCATTTTAACACCACATTCTTAATCTCTATTACATCAACACTGACTTTGCTTAATATTTTCCTTTTTGAATACTTATAGAAAGTCTTGATATCATTTTGTATATTCCTAGCTAACTTCCTCCCATACTCTAATTTCTTCCTCCTCAATCTTTGAGTCATTCACTGTCTTTCTTTTAAATTCTGACCAAACATCTGATCACTGTTGCACATTTACATTCATTTATATACATATATTTATCCTTAATTCTGATGCTTTTCCCAAACTTTTTCATTACCCATGATAGGTTTATAATTTAGAATTTTTTTGGCATTTTATATATAGGAGGAATATACTTAATCCCATGACAGAATGCCAGTTCATCTTTGCTAGTTCTGCTTTCATGCCCATATTGTTGCTTTTTAAATTTAAAATACTTGTCTTTGACCCAATCTTTTCACCTTAAAATAAATGTAAGGTGATAGAAAATGTGATTCTATTGTGGTCACTGCTACCTAGGACTGCCTTTACTCTGAGAGTATTAATCCTATCACCTCACAGAATACCAAAGGTCATACAGCTTATTCTCTCTCAGAATATGCTCCTGTAAGAAACTACCTTGAATCCTGTGAACCCCTCAACTAGGCTACAACTGTGAATCAGATTTTTCCAGTTTATTTGTGGATTAAAGGTGTCCATGATAGAAACATAGGAATTTGGAGCGGGAGTAGGCTATTCAGCCCTTCAAGCCCGCTCTGCCATTTAACATGATCATGCCTGATCTTACCCTGATCATTATTGTTCTTTTATCACATTAATTGGATAACAACACAATGTCAATAATGCAGAAGTACAAATGCTTATCCCTCTAAATTTCCCCAAAATGCACATGTGTAAACTCTTCAGAGAAAGAGAAAAACTGACCCATTTTTCCGGAGAGGTAAGCTTTCTGAAAAACAAACACTTCATCCCATGCTCTGTTTTAGAAGGCAAACTGTTAACTCACAGACTTTTCTGGAAGCCATTGCTGAGATATTCTGGCACATGCAGTTACTAATTAGTCACCAATCACACACACTGTCTCTGAAATCTTGCAGACATAGCTTGCTCAGGAAATACAATCTGCAGATAGTTCTTTAGCTGTTTTAACAAATGAACAAGTAGCTTTTACCCTGAACTAAACAGGAGGATTTTCTTTGCAGGAATGAGAGTGATCACCTTGGCAACTTGGCAGGGTTTCCTCTGACTCAGTTTGCCTTTACAATATCTCTGCAATGGAAACAGATAAACAAGCACCTCGTCAAGCCTGTCACTGCACACCCCTCATGTAGGTGTATGGCAGAGCAAACAGGAAAATTTGTTTAACAAAGAAGTCCAATGTCCACAATGAACTTTCAATGGCCTCTACCAAAAATGTTACTGCCACAATATTTGAAATAAATCAATGTTCTGCAATCCTGCAACATTTATGTCCTCCAAAATACATTAAGTATAAAATATCTTCATAACTTTGCTTGTTTGCAGACTTCTACATTCCAGTCCTTTGCTCTTGACCGTGTGTGTGTTCCAACTTGTGAGGTGGTGGTTGAATGTGTTGGTCAAACTTATAGATCAAGAGTTCCCCTGGCATTTTGTGCTAAATTTGATGTGGAGGAAGATGGCTGAGAATGTGCATGATTGGCTGGTGTCTCTTTCTCTGAAGATGCTGGGCCTCCCCATGTTCAGGGTCCATGCCTCAATCTCTCTACTGAGTCCAAAGGAATGCAAAGCAGTATATTTGGCATTAGCCAAATGGTTTCAGAGGTTCCCTGACTTCATTCAGCTGTCATGATTATTCCCTGAGCTTTTGAGTCACTGGAGGTATCCACACAGAGCTGGGAGTTTGGTTCCTAAATGCCAGGATGTGTCCATATGGGAACCAAACCTCCTCCAAGTGTCTCTGACTACATAGCATGTAGCTGCTCAGAATCTGTTTCCATGGGCCAGCATGAGGACGACTTGTTGAAGGAAAGACTGTGTACTTCCAGTGCTATACAAGAGTATTTCAGTATCCCAAGTGAACCTTCAACCTTGCATCCTTTCCTCCCACAATTAACTTTCAAATATGAATACTGCACATTATTAAAAATAATAAAAAAAGTCATTTATAATGACAGATTTTTTTACATGCAAAAGGAGAGTATTTTGATACAGACTGTGCGTTATCATTGTTCTGCACTTCTCACAGTGTAAGAAATGCATATTACAATGCGGTTCAGATGATGTAATGCTACTTGTTCCTGCACAGGTTACTGAATTATTTTATGCATAATTTACAACCAAAAATCATTACAATGGAGTGGGCAAAATTAAATTCTGTTCTTTGCTATTGTTTACTGGTTCACAGTGTTGGAATAGTCATATAGATCTATAAATCTGTTGTGTAAACAGAACAAGGAATGTAACATGAAATTTTGGAAAGGCTGCAATGGAAATACATGGGAATCTATGTACCACCATATGTGGATTATATTATTAGATCAACGTTGAACTCTGACATGGCCACTGATCATTTATTTACGTAGTTTCAAGAATAGAATATTTAGCTTTTTTTTTGCTGCGCACCCCCCCCCCTTGCAAATTCTGCTGCTCGAGGCCACTGCTGGATTTGCTGAGTAGTTGCATGAGCCCTGCTACTGACAAAGAAGGACTTAGGCATTGGCTTGCTCTTACACTGTTGTTAGCCATCCGCATAGGCTGAAATTGAAAGCAAACAAAGAATGGAAAGCTTGTTAACTGCCTTCACCCACACACCAGTCAAAACACATCGACCTGTTGTATGCAGTGTTTCAATAGTGTATGTAAATCACCCAGTTCTAAATGACACTTTCAGGCCATATATCTATCAGCCCGATCATCATTCTATACAGTGGCAAAAACACAATTAAGATTTGACAAGCTCAAGCAATAAACTCTGGGTACCCCTTTCAACATCAACAGTTGATCATGTAAATTGATATGACCTTTCAAAACCGAGTGTGAAGTTACACAACTCCTTGATTTATGCACATCTTGTCTTGACATGAATCAAAGAACACATTGCTTCCTAATGATTATCATCTTGCTGCAACAGGATCCTTTATCCTTTGATGAATGTTAACATTTTTGTAATTTTAATTTAAATTGTAAAAACTCACAACAATCTTTCTCAGTTCCTTTCAAGGTTTTTGCTTTTCTTTTCATTCCCACCTTCATTTAATGATCATTTCCATCAAAGGCAAAGATCCTTCTGAAATATTTGCTCAGAATTACTGCAGAGCAGCACGGTGGCTCAGTGGTTAGCACTGCTGCCTCACAGTGCCACGGACCCAGGTTTGATTCAACTCTCGGGCAACTGTCTGTGTGGAGTTTGCATGTTCTCCCCGTGACTGCGTGGGTTTCCTCCAGGTGCTCCAGTTTCCTCCCACAGTCCAAAGATGCGCAGGTTAGGTGGACTGGCCATGCTTTATTGCAAACAATGTCCAGGCATTAGGAAATGCAGGATTGCAGGGTTAGGGTAGGGGGTTGGGTCTGGGTGGGATGGTCTAAGGAGAGCCAGTCTGGAATTGATGGGTTGAATGGCCATCATCTGCGCTGTTGGGATTCTATAAAATGACCATAGTTAAGAGAGGCTGCAAACTTCACTTGCACATTGAATGTGGCAGCCCTCTTATTCTGAGCTCATAAAATTCATAGAATCCTTACAGTTTGGAATCGGTCTGAATAGCAGCCCACCCACACCGAAAACCCTTTTCCTGCATTTCCCATGGCTAATCAAGCTAACCTGCATATCTGTGGAGTGTGGGAAGAAGCCGGAGCACCTGGCTGAAACCCATGCAGACACAAGGAGTAATGTACAAACTCGACAAAGTCATCCCAGGCTGGAATCAAACCTGGGTCCATTGTACTGTGAGGCAGCACTGCGAACCACTGAGCCACTGTGAAGCCCATGGATACTTGTGGATTCATGTCCGACTGTAGGGTCTTGAATACATATAAGCTTCAGCTATCACATGTGTTGTCGTTTGGTTGAAAATGTTAAAGCAAGGCCCCCTCTGTTCACTGCATGAGGAAGTCCAGAGCACTTTTTTGAGGAGTAGAGAAGTTATCTTCCACATACCAGCCAATGGTTTTCCATCAGTTATGCCTCAGTCATATCACTAAAAACAATTATCCAGACACTTTAATATTGGTGTTTGTTGAAGCTTGTTTTGCACAAATTGGCATCCACTTTCTCCACAGTATACAGTGACGATGCTTCAGAAGCAATTAATTAATTAAAGCGCTGTGAGCTGAGGACATGAACAGTATTACATATATGCTGGTAATGCTTTGCATTTATTTTGATACAGTGTCATAGAGATGTCCAGTATGGAAACAAACCCTTTGGTCCAACTCGTTCATTCTGACCAGATATCCTAAATTTATCTGGTCCCATTTGCCAGCACTTAGCTCATTTCCCTCTTACCCATCCAGATGCCTTCTAAATGCTGTAATTGTACCAGCCTCCAACACTTCCTCTGGCAGCTCATTCCAAACACACACCACCCTCTGCGTGAAAAGTTGTCCCTTAAGTCCTTTTTATATCTTTTCCCTCTCATGTTAAAGCTATGCCCTCTACTTTTGGACACTCTACCCTAGGAAAAAGACCTTGGTTGTTCATGACCTGAGAGGGCTGAGCTTTCCTGACAAAATGGCAAAAGGCAGGGGACATGAGTGAGGAGGTACCAGGTGGATGGGGCGAAAGGTCATGCCAATTGTGGGAAACCGAGCAGCGTATTCACGTCGGAGTCACCAATTAAGGACCACTCCCGGCCTCCGTGAGCATTTTTGCCACATCAGGAGAGCCTGCCGTCTTATCGGGAAACGCCAGCAGACTCTCAGCAAGTTTTGACAGGGGGAGGGTGGTGTTGGTAAGGGACCAGTCCATGGCCCATAGGGGGGCTACAATTGGCCATCTCACATGGCAAAAGTGTCACTTGTGCTCCATTACCCACTTCCCACCCCCTCTGAATCGTTGTAAGCTGATAGCCAAGCCTTAGCTTCCCCCATGGCACACATCCCTCTCTAAGAGCTGGTCCACCCTACCCCCTGCCATGGAGATGTCCTGTCCCTAAAGCCTTGGGCCGAGAATTCGTCTCTTAAAAATTTGTGACCAGCAATATCTCAGCTTAGATTCTGCAGCCCACCAAAGCAGCACTGGCTCCAGCTCTCTGCCACACATTTGGCAGCAAATGCCAAAATACAGCTCAAAGTTTCAGACTGTCAAATTTAATAACTTCACAAGTGGTGACTTCAAAAAGCAATGCTGGCTCAGTGATTCCATAATCTGATATGATACTCCTCTTTGGGTGAATCATAAATTATGGAGTCATGCGTTCATATATCAAAAAGCTTTGTGTATACAGGTACATTTATGGATGGTTTAGAATTTCAGAAGCAAAACTACTGTTAAAATAAAATTGTAAGAACTTGTACCTCTGACAATAATTGTTGATCATGCGAAGGTTGGGAACTTCCTCATATCAATTGACAGATACCTGAGGTCACACCCAACTTGCCGAAGAAAAAATATATTTTGCAATTAACTGAGACAATTTGTTTTTCCTATGTTTTTGGATGAACTTGAGGTGTTTCTTTTTAACAAGCCTGTTAAAGTTTCTGGGACCAAAACAAATTCCCAATTTGGTATTCCGTTTGTCAACAATTTACAATGAGTGAACCATTTGTCACAGGGGGTTGCTTGAGTCAAACTTTAATTTTTTGTTCATTGGCTGGAGCAAGGCACTCAGCATTTTTTAAAAAGGTTGTGAACTTCGAAAATAAGTCAAAACAACAGCAGTATTAAAAGAGAGAAGAACAGACAAAGGAAACACTTGGTGAGGTCAGTGCAGGACAGAGAGAGAGAAAGAAACTGACACCACAGTGAATCTGCACAGTTTCTGCCTTTGCTATTTGAATTCATAGAGTCATAGAGTCGTAGAGATGTACAGCATGGAAACAGAGCCTTCGGTCCCACCCGTCCATGCGTATCGCTGGACATCGGAGTGCGTCTGGGAAAATTAACAAACAGTGAAATCCACAACTGATCTTGGAGGAACTGTTTGGGCGAACTTCACAGCACAGAAGCAGATAAGTGTATTGTTTTTAAGTGGGACCGACAGAAAGTCTGCAGTAGTGAGTAGGGTGGGTTCTTTCTTGATTACATGTTTTTTGAGATATGTCTCTTGATTAAACTTAAAATATAAGCCATAACTATTAACTTAAACTGGGGCAGTGTTTGTAGAGGAAGAAAATTGTGTTGTTTTTTGGGTCTGTAGATTGTGAAGGAGCAAAGTAGAGTGATATGCACTTCTTGTCAGATGTGGGAGTTTAAAGAGAGTTTAAGGGTTACTGCAGATTATAGCTGCAATAAATGCTGTTGGTTGCAAATCTTATCAGATCGAATGGATCGGTTGGAGAGACAGTTAGAAGCAATGAGGAATTTTCAACAGCAACAGTATGTGATGGATGGCAGTTATAGGAAGGGGGGATGTCTCAGATACAGTCACATAGATGGGTTAAGTCCAGGAAAGGTAAGAGAAGTAAGCAGCTAGTGCAGGAGCCTTCAAACAAGTCTGCTGTTTTGGAAAATGTAAAGCGTGATGAATTCTCAGGGGAAAGTAGCTTGAACAGCCATGTTTCTGGTATTGAGACTGGCTCTAATGCAATGAGGAGTACGCTGGGTTCCAAGAAATCAACTGTGTTAGGGGATTCTCTAGCCGAGGTACAGACAGACGTTTCTGTGGCCAGCAGCGATAAATCAGAATGGTGTGTTGCTTCCCTGGTGCCAGGATCAAAAATGTCTCAGAGACGGTGCAGAATGTTCTCACGGGGGAGAGGGGCCAGCAGGAGGTCATTGTCCACATTGGAACCAACGACATAGGAAGTGAAAAGGTTGAGATTCTAAAGGGAGATTACAGAGAGTTAGGCAGAAATTTAAAAAGGAGGTCCTCGAAAGTAGTAATATCTGGATTACTCCCGGTGCTACGAGCTAGTGAGGGCAGGAATAGGAGGATAGAGCAGATAGAGCATGGCTGAGGAGCTGATGTATAGGAGAAGGATTCACATTTTTGGATCATTGGCATCTCCTTTGGGGTAGAGTGACCTGTACAAGAAGGACAGATGGCACCTAAATTGGAAGGGGACTAATATACTGGCAGGGAAATTTGCTAGAGCTGCTCAGGAGGATTTAAACTAATAAGGTGGGGGTGGGGGTGGGGGCAAGAGAGGAGGGGGAGTGGCATTTTTGATAAGGGATAGCATTACAGCTGTGCTGAGGGAGGATATTCCCGGAAATACATCCAGGGAAGTTATTTGGGTGGAACTGAGAAATAAGAAAGGGATGATCACCTTATTGGGATTGTATTATAGACTCCCTAATAGTCAGAGGGAAATTGAGAAACAAACTTGTAAGGAGATCTCAGCTATCTGTAAGAATAATAGGGTGGTTATGGTAGGAGATTTTAACTTTCCAAACATAGACTGGGACTGCCATAGTGTTAAGGGTTTAGATGGAAAGGAATTTGTTAAGTGCGTACAAGAAAATCTTCTGATTCAGTATATGGGTGTACCTATCAGAGAAAGTGCAAAACTTGACCTACTCTTGGGAAATAAGGCAGGGCAGGTGAGTGAGGTGTCAGTGGGGGAGCACTTTGGGGCCAGCGACCATAATTCTATTAGATTTAAAATAGTGATGGAAAAGGATAGATCAGATCTAAAAGTTAAAGTTCTAAATTGGGCGAAAGGCCAATTTTGATGGTATTAGGCAAGAACTTTCAAAAGCTGATTGGGGGCAGATGTTCGGGGTAAAGGGATGGCCTTCAGGAATGAGATAACAAGAGTCCAGAGAAAGTATATTCCTGTTAGGGTGAAAGGAAAGCCTAGTAGGCATAGGGAATGCTGGATGACTAAAGAAATTGAGGGTTTGGTAAAGAAAAAGAAGGAAGCATATGTCAGGTATTGAGAGGATAGATCGAGTGAATCCTTAGAAGCCTATGAAGGAAGTAGGAGTATACTTAAGAGGAAAATCAGCAGGGCAAAACAGGGACATGAAATAGCTTTGGCAAATAGATTTAAGGAGAATCTAAAGGGTTTTTACAAATACATTAAGGACAAAAGGATAACTGGGGAGAGAATAGGGCCCCTCAAAGATCAGCAAGGTGGCTTTTGTGTGGAGCCACAGAAAATGGGGGAGAAACTAAACGAGTATTTTGGATCAGTATTTACTGTGGAAAAGGATATGGAGGATATAGACTGTAGGGAAATGGATGGTGACATCTTGCAAAATGTCCATATTACAGAGGAGGAAGTGCTGGATGTCTTGAAACGCATAAAAGTGAAGAAATCCCCAGGACCTGATCAGGTGCAACGTAGAACTCTGTGGGAAGCTAGAGAAGTGATTGCTGGGCCTCTTGCTGAGATATTTGTATTATCGATAGTCACAGGTGAGGTGCCGGAAGACTGGAGGTTGGCTAACGTAGTGCCACTGTTTAAGGAGGGTGGTAAGGACAAGCCAGAGAACTATAGACCGGTGAGCCTGACCTCGATGGTGGGCAAGTTTTTGGAGGGAATCCTGAGGGACAGTATTTGGAAGGGCAAGGACTGATTCGGGATAGTTAACATGGCTTTGTGCGTGGGAAATCATGTCTCACAAACTTGATTGAATTTTTTGAAGCAACAAAGAGGATTAATCAGGGAAGAGTGGTAGATGTGATCTATATGGATTTCAGGAAGGCGTTCGATAAGGTTCCCCATGGGAGACTGGTTAGCAAGGTTAGGTCTCATGGAACAAAGGGAGAACTAGCCATTTGGATACAGAACTGGCTCAAAGGTAGAAGACAGAGGGTGGTGGTGGAGGGCTGTTTTTCAGACTGGAGGCTGGGTCCTCTACTTTTTGTCATTTACATAAATGATTTGGATGCGAGCATAAGAGGTACAGTTAGTAAGTTTGCAGATGACACCAAAATTGGAGGTGTAGTGGACAGCGAAGAGGGTTACCTCAGATTACAACAGGATCTGGACCAGATGGGTCAATGGTCCGAGAAATGGCAGATGGAGTTTAATTCAGATAAATGCGATGTCCTGCATTTTGGGAAAGCAAATCTTAGCAGGACTTATACTTAATGGTAAGGTCCTAGGGAGTGTTGCTGAACAAAGAGACCTTGGAGTGCAGGTTCATAGCTCCTTGAAAGTGGAGTTGCAGGTAGATAGGATAGTGAAGAAGGCGTTTGCTATGCTTTCCTTTATTGGTCAGAGTATTGAGTACAGGAGTTGGGAGATCATGTTGCGGTTGTACAGGACATTGGTTAGGCCACTGTTGGAATATTGCGTGCAATTCTGGTCTCCTTCCTATCGGAAAGATGTTGTGAAACTTGAAAGGGTTCAGAAAAGACTTACAAGAATGTTGCCAGGGTTGAGGATTTGAGCTACAGGGAGAGGCTGAACAGGCTGGGGCTGTTTTCCCTGGAGCGTCGGAGACTGAGAGGTGACCTTATCGAGGTTTACAAAATTATGAGGGGCATGGAAAGGATAAATAGACAAAGACTTTCCCCTGGGGTAGGGGAGTCCACCACTAGATGGCATAGGTTTAGGGTGAGAGCGGAAAGATATAAAAGGGACCTAAGGGGCAATGTTTTCATGCAGAGGGTGGTACGTGTTTGGAATGAGCTGCCGGAGGAAGTGGTGGAGGCTGGTACAATTGCAACATTTAAAAGACATTTGAATGGGTATATGAATAGGAAGGGTTTGAAGGGATATGGGCCAGGTGGTGGCAGGTGGGACTAGATTGGGTTGGGATATCTGCATGGATGGGTTGGACCGAAGGACCTGTTTCCATGCTGTACATCTCTATGACTCTATGGCTTCAGTAAAAACCTTAAATTGTCAAATGAGGATCAAATCACTTGGACAGTTATTGCTAGAGTAGACAACCAATGGACTCCTGTTCTCTTTTTGTCTCACTGAACCTTAACATAACCAAACTTTACCTTCCCTAATCTGTCATCGGTATCTTTTTATGATTTTGCTATAAATTCTGTATCTTACAATTGTGTACTCCACAACCACCTGATGAAGGAGCAGCGCTCCGAAAGCTCATGCTTCCAATTAAACCTGTTGGACTATTATTTGCTGTTGTGTGATTTTTATGGATTTCAGTGTGTGAATCTGTACATGCATTGTGGAAATGGGACATATTTTAATGTTTTAACCGAGGTGTGTTTCAACAGAGTAAAGCTGACCTTCTATTTGTTTAATTCCAGAAAAAAAACATCTGGCTGGTTCTTTATCATCCACAATTGAACATATGTACACGCTGAATTGGCAAAGTATAAAAATTCAAAAATGTTTAAAAGTTTAAAATTCTGTTACAATTAAATGAGGAGCAGGAAAGGAGGGGAGACATTTGACCCGTCCCCGCCCAGTGGTAAAATATTCCATTGATTCATCTATTTTCTTCTAAGTCAGGCATATCGCATCAGGCTCATTTTTTTTACAATTCTTGTGAAGTGTAAAGAGCACTTTTCAGCATGGCTTTTATAGGAATACTCATTCCAGGAAAAAAAAATTGGTCTCATCAGTCATCAAAGAACCGGCTGCAGAAAAGAAGATGATATTCCAGTTGCCTTCTTTGATATTGAGGGACAAATGACACTGTGTCTCCCTGCATTGGTGTATTTTATCAATCCTGACCCTGTAATTCAGAGCAAGCTGCATTATCCTTCACATGTAGCTGAGCATTTAGGAGCATGTAGATGTTACCATGTCCCACATCACTTTTCTTTTACTCAATGGGATCTCTCTTATAGGTTTGTAGATCTAAAATGAGCACAATTACAGACAACAATTTGCTGCTTTTTTCTGTGACACTAATAGCACATCATGCTATCACTGTTAGATTTCTGTCCAAATGGTGAATCACAATTACTTTATTGTCCTGAAATTGATCTTGATTCAGTTTGACATTCACGAGTGTTATGGCAGCCAATGTAAATGTTATGACTGTTGTATTTACTGCTGATCATCCAACACAACCTCTGTTACTTACACCGGTTTGCAACTGTGAAAGCATACTGCAAAACTGAAGCTCAATACACTAATCCTTGAGTTACAGAGACATTAGGGCTCAGAAAGGTGTGTCACTTGGCACACTGATCCCATGCCAGCACCCTGCTGGGCAATACAATGGACTTCATTCCCATCCCCCAACTTCCCGCTCGTGAACTCCAGGAATTTTCAGAAGTTTAACTTGGCTGTCTCTGTACACCAGAAGTGCATTCTGATTGAAAAAAAGCACATTTAATTATGCAATACAGGCTGCCTCAAATTGACAACTCCTGAACGTAGAAATTATTTTTAATACCCCATGATCCCGTTCTGATAACATGTAGGGAAATGAATGCTTTCATCTTTTCTCATTTTTCAATTGCTCGCTTGGCTGATAAATACACTTCCAACTGCTCCTTAAATCTTTTCCAATTTCTGCAAGATTTCCTATCACCTGAAAGTTGTGATTTATCAATCCTGGCCTCTCTTTTACTTGATTTTCTGGGTCAGTGTTTTTCATTTACTTACTGTAATCTTCACTTTACTATTCATTCAGTATGTTTTGCACTTATGCTGTACCATTTTCAGTGTCTTAATAATTCAGAACCAAACGATAATAGAATAAAACTAGAGGTTTAAACAACTTCTCATTCAATGGCTCAACATAATTTACCACTTCCATCTTTTAGACTGACACATATCCCCAGTATGGATTCAACTAGTTATTCTTAATTGCAACATTGATATTTGTGAGTGCTAAGGGAATGGCAATATGCAAACGGAATATAATTACAGTAATTACTGCTATTTCACATCGCATTTCTCCTGACTCTGAAATTTTCATTTCTTCAAAATTGCTTTTGAACAAAGCGGTTCTCATTGAATTGTAGTTGCAGATTCAGGAACAATCTCATTCAAGACCCCATGTTTTACAAATGCATCAGCCCATTGAATGACGCTGGACATTTGACAATGGGAGTGTTATGTCCAAGACGAGTGCTGTTTTCAGGCAAAAGCATAGTTATGGTAGAGTTTCCAGACCAGATAGACTGAAAGAGAAGAGCCAGGGAATAATTGTTTTACTGTCTGCGGTGGGAAACTTGTTGCAGTCTATAATCAAGGATGGGGCAACTGCACAGAAAGTGAAAGTGAAAGTGAAAGCACTGAAAGTGCTCAGGTGGCGGAGTTCAAAACTTGGGGACCCATTTTTAGGGTGAGAGGAGAAAGACTTAAGAAGGACATGAGGGGCTACTTATTTTTTTCCACAGAGAGTGGCTGATGTGTGGAATTAATTCTCAGAGAAAGTGATGGTTGCAGGTACAGTTACAATGCCGAAAAGACATTTGATTAAGTGCATGAAGAGGAAAGGTCTGGAGGGATATGGGCCAAGCGCAGGCAGATGGGACGAGTTTAGTTTGAGAACATGTACAACATGGGCCGGTTGGATGGAAGGGTCTGTTTCCGTGTTGTGTGGCTCTATGACTCAATGTTCAGATAACCAGGAAAAGTCGGCACAGATTTGCTACAGGTAGGTCATGCCCGACAAGCCTCATTCAATCTTTCGAACAGGTGACTCAGGTAGTGAACAAGGAAATGTCTATAGATGTTCAGAGTCATACGACATGGAAACAGACTCTTTGGTCTAAGTAGTCCACCCTGACCATGTTCACAAACTAAGCTAGTCCCACCTGCCATATTCTTCCAAACATTTCTTATTCATTTACTTATCCAAATGTCTTCTAAATGTTGTAGCTGTACCTACATCCGCCACTTCCTCTGACAGTTCATTCCACACACGAACTACTCTCTTCATGTCCTTTTTAAAACTTTCTCCTCTCACCTTAAAAATATGCTCCTAGTTTGAACTCTCCCACTTTAGGCAAAAGACCTTCACTATTCACCTCATCTATGGTTATCTATATGAACCTTGATCAGGTCACCCTTCAATCTTCTACACTCCAATGCAAAGAAATCCCAGCCTATCCAGCCTATTTTTATGATTCAAATCATCAATTCCCAGCAACATCCTGGTAAATCTTTTCTGAACCCTCTCCAGTTTACTAATATCCTTCCTATAGCAGGGTGACCATAACTGCATACGGTACTCCACAAGAGGCCTCACCAACATCCTGTACAACCTCAATATGATGTCCCAATTCCAATATTCAAAGGTCTGAGCAATGAAGGCAAGTGTGCTAAATGCCTTCTTAGCCACTCTGTATACCGGTGATGCAAGTTCCAAAAAATTACGTACGTGAACCTCGAGATCTCTCTGTTCTACAACACTATGTACATAGATGATTTGGAGTTGGGGCCCACAGTGTGTCAAAGTTTACAGATGACACTAAGATGAGTGGTAGAGCAAAGTGTGCAGAGGATGTGGCTGTATTGGACATTGGTTAGGCCACTGTTGGAATGTTGTTTGTAATTCTGATCTCCTTCCTATTGAAAAGATGTTGTGACACTTGAAAGGGTCAGAAAAGATTTACAAGAATATTGCCAAGATTGGAGGATTTGATCTATAGGGAGAGGCTGAACAGGCTGGGATTTTTTTCATTGCTGAAGGGGTTGAGTTTAAAAGCAGGGAGGTTATGTTGCAGCTGTATAGAATGCTGGTGAGGCCACATAGAGTACTGCGTGCAGTTTTGGTCTCCTTATTTGAGAAAGGATGTACTGGCTGTAGAGGAGGTGCAGAGGGGATTAACGAGATTGATTCCAAAGTTGAGGGGTTGGCTTTTGAGGAGAGATTGAGTAGATTGTGATTATATTCATTGGAATTGAGAAGACTGAGGGGGGATCTTGTGAAAATATATAAAATTATGTAGGGAATAGATAAGATAGAAGTAGAGAGGATGTTTCCACTGGTGGGTGAAATTGGACAGGAGGGCACAACCTGAAAATTAGGGGGAGCAGCTTCAGGATTGAATTGAGAAATTCTTCACCCAGAGAATTGTGAATCTATGGAATTCCCTGCCCAATGCTTCCTGAGTAAATATTTTTAAAGCCAAGATAGATACTTTTTTGAATAGTAAAGGAATTGAGGGTTATAGTGAGAGGGCAGGTAAATGCAGCTGAGTCCATGAAAAGAGCAGTCATGATCTTATTGAATGGTGGAGCAAGCTCGAAGGGCCAGATGGCTGACTCATGCTCCGAGTTCTTATGTTCTTATGTACCCAGGACTCTACCGTTAATTATATCAGTCCTGCCCTGCTTGTTTGTTTTACAAAAATGTGATACCTTACATTCCAAGTATTCAGAAATCTCATTCTTCACAATGGATTCCAAAATCTTACCAACAGCCAAGGTCAGGCTACTCAGCCTGTAATTTCCCATCTTTTACCGTACTCCTGTTTTAAACAGGGGGGTTACATTAGTGATTCTCCAGTTCTCTGGGACCATCCCTGACTCCAGTGATTCCTGAAATATTACCTCTATCGCTTCCAGTATCTCTTCAGCTATCTCCTTCAGAATTCTGGCGTGTAGTCCACTGAGTCCAAGCAATTTAACTACCTTCAGACCTTTCAGGTTTTCCAACACCTTCTCCTTGGTGATAGACACTGTACTTATGTCTGTTCCTGACTCCCTTGAAATTTTTGGGTTGTTACTTCAGGATGATACAAAGTACTTGTTCAGTTCCTCTGCCATTTCTTTGTTCCCATTACTACTTCTCCAGCATCATTTTCCAAATGTCCACTTTTGCCTCTCTTTTGCGCTTTATATATCTAAAGAACTCTTGCTATCTTCTTTTATAATACTAGCTAGCTTACCCTCATATTTAATCTTCTCCCTCCTTGTTTCTTTTTTAGTTGTCTTCTGTTGGTCCTTGTAGTTTCCCAATATTCCCACTGCCATTTGCTGCATGAGATGCTTTCTTTTTTGCTTTTGTGCTCTCCCTGACTTCCCTGGTCAGCCTTGGTTCCGTCATCCTCCCTGCACGATGCTTCTTTTTCCTCGGGATGAATTTTTGCTGTGTCTCCCAAATTACTCCTAGAAGCTCCTGCCATTGCTGTTCCACTGTCTTTCCCACTCAGCTCTTCTCCCAGTCAATTCTACCCAGCTCCTTCCTCATGACTCTGTAGTTGCCTTTATTCAACTGAAATACCGTAACATCTGATTCCAGCTTCTCCTTCTGAAATTGCAGAGTAAATTCTATCATATTATGGTTACTGCCTCGTAAGGATTCCTTCACCCAATCGAGAACTCAGTTGAGTTATTGTCTAAATGCTGGAGTAGTTTTTAATCTGTCTAATATTTCCTGGGTAATTATCCAGGTATGTTGTGTTGAATTGTCCAAAGTGCAAATCCATCTGTAGTACTGTGTACACTGCTGGTTTCCTTATTTAAGGGAGGACATACATGAATTGGAAGCAGTTCAGAGAAGGTTGCAAGACTAGTACCAGAAATGACAAGCAGGAGGCTAGAAGAACACAGCAAGCCAGGCAGTATCCAGGCAGAGTCCTGAAGGGAGGTTATACCCAAAATGTTGACTTCTCCACCTCCTGAAGCTGCCTGGCTTGCTGCGTTCTTCCAACATCCTGTATGTCTACTTTGGATTCCAGCATCTGCAATTTTTTTGTCTCTAATACCAGAAATGGGCAAATTGTGTTAAGAGGCAAGGATGGACTGGCTTAGTTTGTACCCAGTGGTCTTTAGAAGATTAAGAAGTGACCTCATTGTAAAGTATAGGATCTTGAGGGAGCTTTACGGGGTGTTTTTGAAAATAATATTTCCAGTTGATGGGAAGTTTAGATTGAGAGGTCATTGTTTCAGAATACCAGGCATCCATTTAAGATCCAGATATGAATAATTGTCTTTGTCATGGAGAGTTGTGGGTCTTTGCAATTAAGTTGATGGAAGCAGAGTCTGTAAATATTTTTAAAACAGAGGTAGTAAGATTTTTCATAAGCAAGGCAGCGAACGATTTCTGAGGGTAAACTGAAATGTGGAGTAACCTGATCAGCCAAGATCTTATTGAAGGTGGAGCTGACTCTAGGGGCCAAGTGGCATACCTCTGCTTCGAATTTGTATTTATAAAGGTTCCAGAAGGTGACTATCCCTTCCAAACACCCTCCCAATCTGCAAAACCTGACTACCTATCCTTCAACTGACCTGATTAATGTCCTGACTCAATCATTCTATTCAATTATCCATCTCATCACCTACTTACCCAAACCAGTTACACACCATACTTACCTACTCATTTCACCACTCACCAATCTCCTTACATGATCAGCCAGCTTGCCCACTTCTCTAGGGCCTAGTTATCCACCTTACTTTCCAACACTTATACACACCCAGTTACCAATCACTTTCTGACTTCTTTACCTACCAACATTTACTTACCCAGCTCATATACCTAACCTGCCCAGATACCCAATTACGCACCTCACCCATTGATCCATTCACTCACTCATCTATATAACAGCACCCCCGTGTGGCCATTTTTATTTATGTATAGACTAGAACACGACTGGTTCTTGTTCAGTGTTGACTTTCTACATGCTGTACACTGTTTTGCTCGTCCTGAAATGATATCACAGTGGATGACGAGGATGGGATTCAAACTTACACATGCAGAGCAAAATGGATTAGGAGTTCATTGCAAGACTGCAGCTAAGGCCAACATATAGGTTCAGAGGAAATGTGAAATGTTCTAAAATTCTGTAGAGTACTCGAGTCATTGGATATATAAAGATAGATGACGTCCTATCTGGCGTAAAGCTCATGCAATCGGAAATGCACCATATCCTCAGAATATTTCTCCAGCATTCAAGTTGTGCAGAAATAAATTAGACATTGCTACTATACTTGTACATTATGTTATATCAAACAGTGTGGTGCTACAAAAACACAGCCGTTCAGGCAGCAACCCAGGGCCTCAAGAGTTGATGTTTCAAACATGAGCTCTTCCTCAGGAATGTTGTGTCCCAAAGGATTAAGTTGGAATGCGTTGCTTCTCCATAGGAGGTAGGTGCTATGATTTTTATATGTTGGATAATCATTACCTTTGCCTCATGTACCCTCAGTGGAAGATAGCAAAGCTATATTCAGGTGGAGAAGTGAGATTTCAAATATTAGTGACAGCTTATCCAATACCTCTTCGTTATCAATTTTAAACCTTTCTCATGAATAAAATTCCTCCTTTGCTATAGAGTCATAGAGATGTACAGCATGGAAACACACGCTTCGGTCCAGCCCATCCATGCCAACCCGATATCCCAACCCAATCTAGTCCCACCTGCCAGCACCCGGTCCATATCCCTCCAAACCCTTCCTGTTCACATACCCATCCAAATGCCTCTTAAATGTTGCAATTGTACCAGCCTCCACCACTTCCCCTGGCAGCTCATTCCATACACGTACCATCCTCTGTGTGAAAAAAGTTGTCTCTTTTATATCTTTCCCCTCTCACCCTAAACCTATGCCCTCGAGTTCTGGACTCCCCAACCCCAAGGAAAAGAGTTGGCCTATTTACCCAATCCATGCCCTTCATAATTTTGTAAACCTCTATAAGGTCACCGCTCAGCCTCTGACACTCCAGGGAAAACAGCCCCAGCCTGTTCAGCCGCTCCCTATTGCTTGGGCAACAAGCCTTATGGCGAAAGACAGTTACAAAATATTCATTGAATACCTCTTGTCACTCAGCGCAAATCCCATTTTTGTCCTGAATCAGTCATGATGAGGAACTGTATTGCCATTTCTACTTAGTTGATTCTACTTGGAACTCCCTCCAAAATAGCATTGTGTGTCGATCTAAAGGCAGATGGACTGTCTTGATTCAAGAGGGTATCTCATCACCTCCTTCTGAATGAGAATTAGGGATGAGAATAAACGCTGGCCTCACCAGCAGTGTCCAAATGAAAAAGAACTCATGAGAATAAACAGGGTAAATCACTCTCCAGTTTCAACACAGCACCTTTCTGTGAATACAGCAGAGAGCACACCGTCCAACTTGTTACGCATGGTCTCCTCTACATTGGGGAAACAGAGCGTGGACTGGGTGACCGCTTCCCAGTACACCTACATTCTGCCCGCAAAAAAGACCTTGAGCTTCCAGTTGCCTGCCACTTTAACACACCAGCCTGTTCTCTGGCCAACACCTCTGTCTCAGGTTTAATGCAGAGCTCCAGCGAAACTCAGCATAAGCTGGAATAACACCACCTCATTTTCAGTTTAGCGATCCAGCAGCCCTCCAGACTCAATATCGATTCAATTATATTAGAGCCTGAACTCTCCCATGTCCTAGCCCCCAATCCCACACCTCAGACCGTGTTATTATATCGTCGCCATTACACACTACCTATTGTTAGCCACTTACAGTCTCCATTAAGAGCTATTCACTCTCTTAGCCAGATCGTTATCCACTCCTTTGTCTGTCGAACTGTTCTTCTCTCTCTTTGGGCTCTACTCCCACCTATCCTTTACTCCTTAACCCCCTCCACTCCACCCTATCTTCTGCATATAAACCAACATTTTCCTAACTACCATCAGTTCTGTGAAAGGGTCATCAGACCTGAAACATTAACTCTGATCTCTCCTCACAGATGCTGCCAGACCTGCTGAGCTTTTCCAGCAACTTCTTTTTTTGTGTGTCTGATTTGCAGCATCTGCAGTTCTTTCGGTTTTTAACTTTCTTATGCATGTTATTAATCAAATGCCAGATACAAATTGGAAGAAATGTCAGGCATCAATGTATCATAAACTGGTGAGAATTTTGCTTATTTATGGTAACACATCTGATACTGCCTCTGATAAAACAACAGCTGAATTGTTCCTTACAAGCCCAGAACATGGTTTTCACTGGTGAATATATATTTTGTTCAATTGGTAGGAAAGAAACAATTCAAAAAGGTTGGGGTAGTGTGAGGCAAGCAAGTCTGAAGTTGAACCAAAAGGTTACAGTGAAAGAATATAATCATAACTGGTTGAAGTGGCTAACAGAGTGATGCTTACATTGTACATGTAGATCATGTTCTATCTTCAGAGGTTAGTGAAGACGAAGGGAGTTGGAAAGAATCAAAGGGTTATCTCATTACAAATAGTGCCTGACACCAGTCCAGGCAGACACTGCTAATGATGGAGAAAATTTAATTGTAGATCAAGGACAAAATCAAACCTTGTGAAAGAAAACTCTCCTCGGTCACTGGCCAAGAAGGATCAAGGTCCTTCCCACATTTTAAACGTTTGAGTCAAGAAGAGAGTTATCCTTTTAGGAATAGGAAGTTAATGGTTGTTGATTTGTAAGTAAATAAAGTAAACAAAAGATGTATCTAGGTTGCATAGCATTTTGAACATTGCATAACATGTCAAGTGGCACTGTGGCTCAGTGGTTAGCACTGCTCCCCCACAGTGCCAGTGGCCCGGGTTCAATTCCAGCCTTGGGTGACTGTCTGTGTGGAGTTTGCATATTCTCCCCGTGTCTGCATTGGTTTCCTCCGGGTGCTCCAGTTTCCTCCCACAATCCAAAGATATGGAGGTCAGGTGAATTGGTCACACTAAATTGCCCATAGAGTGGGTTACCATGCGGAGGGTCAGTGTGGACTAGTTGGGCCGAAGGGCCTGTTTCCACACTGTAGGGAACCTAATCATAATCAAAATGCAGAACCTCACATTTATTAAACTCTATCTGCAACTTCTCAGCCCATTGGCTCATCTGATCAAGATCCCATTGTAACCTGAGGTAACCGTCTTCACTGTCAACTACACCTCCAATTTTGGTGTCATCTCAAAACTTATTAACTATACCTCTTATGCTCACATCCAAATCATTTATATAAATGATGAAAAGTAGTGGACCTAGCACCCGAACCGTGTTGCACTCCACTGGTCACAGGTCTCCAGTCTGAAAAACAACCCTCTACCACCACCCTCTGTCTTCTACCTTTGAGCTAGTTCTGTATTCAAATGGCTAGGTCTCCCTGTATTCCGTGAGATCTAACCTTGCTAACCAATCTCCCATGGGGAGCCTTATCAAATGCTTTAGTGAAGTCCATATAGATCACATCTACTCATCAATCCTCTTTGTTACTTCTTCAAAAAGCTCAATCAAGTTTGTGAGACATGATTTCCCACAAAGTCCCTGCATTAGCAATATTTTTTTAATGTACTGTGTTAAATTTACTTTTGTTACATTGATAATAATGATTTACACTTTCATTCAGGCTGTGTGTTGGACTTTTAGGTGATTTTTGAGCGATTGTGAGTGAAATTTTTCACTGGTCTGCCCCAACCTCACTTTTCCCATTGGCCCCAATATTTGGATGAAGCGATTTTCTGTGAAGCCAGGTTTCACTGGAACACAACTAAGGCATTGTAGGAGAACTACCTGTATAGCGTGCAATTCCGTAAACACCTGGATTGGAAGACCATTGTAGGAATGTGTGGCAACTTCAACCAAGGGAATGGACCAACATGGCAGCCGTCTGATAATCAATGCTGCTCGTCACGGATCTGGGCTGTATGTATTGGCATGCAGGTTTTGGACACCTGAGGACGGTATCATTGAAACCAGGGTTTGCAGTTGTTTGATTTCCTTCAGCTACAACTCCAAAACTAGTTACATTCAGAAAATGTTGGAATTACTCAACATCTGAAGCTGAGGGCCTAAAGCATGTGTAAACCATTCTTTCCTCTTTGCAGATCCATGCAGCTCATGAATCCATGTAAAACTCTGTAAACCTATATACAGAGTTTGTCAGTCTGACATAGCATAGGGACACAGACAGATTTCACACCTACTGTAAGAAAAGCTGAGTGATCTTGAGAATGTAATTTAAAAGAAGTTCTGGAATTTATATATCAAAAAAAAAGAAACCAGCATATCCCATTCTAAAAGATGAAAGTTTTAATCTAAGATTGTTTACTGTATCACAACTTCATGACACTGGACTCCTTTGGCTATAAATTCTGTGAGCATGATCTTAACGTCCACAACCACCTGATGAAGAAGCAGTGCTCTGAAAGCTAGTGCTTCCAAATAAACCTGTTAGACTATAACTTGGTGTTGTCTGATTTTTAACCATGTTTATAGTGTTCGTTCTTATTTGAAAATTGCAGGGGTTCTGATAACTTTCCCTTCCAAAGCTGAGATTTTGAAATGAACAGTTGTCAAAGCTGTATTATTTTCTTAAAAAAAAAGCAGGAGGAGACTACTAAGCCCCTCAACCTGGCCTGGCATTCAATAATGTCATGGTTGCTGTGACCTCAGGAGTTAGGGAAGCCTTCTCAGTCTGCCTGGAGTGCTAGCCTGCTGGTTTGCTCCTGGCTACTGTCAGGTATCTGTACTGCCCCCTTGTGCCTCTGAGAACCTGGAGGCTGTCTCAAAGGTGACATGATTTGGAGATGCTGGTTTTGAGTTCCAGTTGACCTCCACAAGCAGATGGTACTAAGCAGTAACAATTATTGTGGGTGGAAGTCTCTGCCACTCTCCCATCCCACTTCGGGGAAAATCGATGCTAGAAGTTTGGGATGGAGTCAAGAAACTGGAGCAGAGGCCAGCAGTGTCGAATTCAGCATTTCTCTCATCTCCACTTCCACTCCTAAGAGGGGTTAAAATTCCAGCCTCTGTGACTTCCTCATATTCACTTTCTCATTGCTGTTGCCATTGTCTGCAAATCTGGCTACCATAAACTCAGTTGCTTTAAACACAGTTAAGGGCACTTTACCCTAATGCATATAACATTCATAAAAAGCTCAATGACCAACAGAAACAGTTAGAGGTAATTGGTTGTAATATAACTGCTATTGCAGAAACATGGCTGCAAGGTGACCAGGATTGGAAACAGAATTCTCAGGGATATTTGATCTTCAAAAAGGACAAGCAAGAAGATAAAGGAGATAAAGTCACACTGATAATAAGGGATGGGTTCAGTACATAAATAAAGGAGGATCTCAGCTTGAAAGAACAATGTGGAGAATCTGTTTGGGTGGAATTCAAAACAGCAAGGGGCAGCAGGCATTAGTTAGAGTTATTAAATCAGAGTGTGAGAAAAACAGAATGTGGGCAACCCAGTAATAATTGGTGATTTCTATCTGCATCTCAATTGGGAAAATGAATTCAGCACTCAAACTGTGGAAGACAAGTTTCTGGATGATGAACAATTCAAGAATTGTTCTCTAGAACAGTATGTTGAAGAGCCAAAAAAAAATGAGTTTATGAAATAATGAAAGAATGCTAATTAATAATCTTGTTGTGGAAGAACTTCGAGGGATGAATGCCTATAATGTGACAGAATTTTACATTATGTTTGAAAGTGAGGTCGTTTAATTTGAAAATATGAGATAGAAATTGGTTGAGCTGGATGAGGAAAATATCTTAAATAGCAATGGACAGTCTTTAAAAGAACTATAACATGGCTTATAACAACTATATATTCCTTCAAGGTACAAAAACTCAAGAAGGGTCAGTTAACCTCGGCTGATGAAGAGTTTTATAAGATTGAAAGTAAAGGCTTATAAAGTGTCCAGAAATAGTAATAAAGCTGAGGATTGGGAAGTATTTCGGATGCACAAAAGGACAATCAAGAAACTGATAAGGAAAAGAAGAATAGAATATGAATACAATCTCAAAAAATGCACAGCAAAAGGCAGGTAAAAATGAAACAGTTGTCGTGGTTGGTTATGAATCCATTAAAAGCAGAATTGAAAGAATTTGTAATGGAAATAGAGAAATGGCAGAAAAGTTTAATGATTAATTTTTGTCTGTTTTTGCTGAGGAAGATATAAGAAATCCTCCAGAATTTGAAATCTAAGTGACTAGGAACAATGAGGAGTTGAAATTAGCGTTTAGCAAGAAGGTTCTACATGAAAAATTAATGGGATTCATCCCAAAGTGTTGAAGGAGGTGGTTTATAGAGATGGTTGATCATCATCAAAAATTCCATCGATTGTGGAATGATTCCTGTCGAATTAAAAGCTTGCAAATGTCAGACTATGTTTTAAGAAAACTGCAGAGCTGTCAGCCTTACCTTAGTAGAAGGGAAAATCTATCATGTAGGATGAGCTAAATGGAAATTTGGATAAAAATTATCTGATTGGGTGTTGTCAATTAAAAATTATGTTTGATTAGCTTGGAGTTTATTTGAAGATGTTACTGACAAATTAAAAGGGAAGTGTGCCTTATATCTTTGGATTTTCAAAAGGCTTTTGGCAAGGTCCTCCACAGGACGTTGGTTAGCAAACTTTAAACACATGGTATAGAAGATAATACTCTGCCATGGATTAATGATTGTTTTCTACCTGTTAGCCAGAGGGCAGGAATAAATGGGTCATTCTCACATTGTCAGACTGTGACAAGTGCGATACCACAAGGATAAGAACTTGGGCCCTGGATGTTCACAATACGTATCAATGATTTAGATGTGGAATCCAAATTGCACATATTACAAAGCTAAGCTGTAATCTGTAGTATGAGGAAGATGTAAAATTTCTTCAGGAGAGTTTAGATAGGCTTAGAGATTGGGAACAATGTGGAGCTGGAATATAATGTGGAAAAATGTTAAGATATCTATTTTGGTAAGAAGTACAGATGTGCAGAGAGTTTCTTAAATGGTTAGAGGGAAAGTTCAGATAAACAAAAGGATTTGGAGGTCCTTGTCAAAAAATCACTGAAGGCTAACATATGGGTGTAGCAGGTTGCTAAGAAGACTCTTGAAACTCTTACTTTTATTGCAAGACGCTTTGAGTACCAAAGTTGTGAAGACTGTCTTCAATTGTATGGAGCTTGGTTAGAACACACCTGGAGTACTATGGTCAGTTTTGGTTTCTTTATCTCAGGAAAGATGTTATTCCACTGAAAGAGGGCAATGAAGCTTATATTCCTGGGATAGTGGGGTGGTCCAATGAAGAGGGAGTGGGCAAACTGGGCCTATGTTCTCTAGAGTTTCGAAGAATGATAGTTGATTTTATTGAAACCGACAAAATACTTAACAGGATAGACAGGTGTGCTAGTCAGGTATTTCCACTGGTTGTGGAGTCTCGAACCAGGGAACACAATTAGTTCTGAGACGAGGAATTAATTTTTTACCGAGAGAGTGCAGTGAATCTTTGGAATTCTCTACTGTAAAGAACTGTTGAAGCTCATACTTTCAGGATATTTAATTGCTCAATGTTTAATTATCAATAGTGTAAATGGTTATGTGGGCAGTGTGGATAAAAGGCAATAATGTGTGCAATCAGCCATGATTTTATTAATTGGCATCGCAGGCTTGTTGGACTGAATGGCCTATGCCCGTTCCTCTAATTCCTATTGTCAGCAAATCTGGCTACCATACACCCAGTTCCTTCTTTCAGACATGAATGAATGATGGGAGTGCTAGTCCAGGAGTCTCTAAAGGTTAACTTGCAGGTTGAGTTCGTGATTAAGAAAGCGAATTTAATGTTGTCAATTATCTCAAGAGGGTTGGAATATAAAAGCAGCGATGTGCTTCTGAGACTTTATTAATCTCTAGTTCGGCCCCATTTAGAATACTGTGCCAAAGTTTGAGAGTGGTGGGGCTGTGAAATTCATTTCCATGGAGTGTAGTTAAATGTCTTCAAGGCAGAGATTGACAAATTCTTGACCTTGCAAGGAATTAAGGGCTATGGGGAGAGTGCGGGTAAGTGGAGTTGAAATGCCCATCAGCCATGATTAAATGGCAGAGTGGATTCGATGGGCCGAATGGCCTTACCTCTGCTCCTATGTCTTATGGCCTGATAGTCGTATGATTATAGGAAGTTTAGCCTGACACAAACTCTTAATACTACTAACTACAATTTACAAACCTGAAAATTGTTCATTTATCCTGACTTTGATCATTTTTGTTCGCAATCTATCCATGGGTTAAAAAACAAAATCATTATATCACCTTATATGTGGCACATTATCAAATTTTCTTTAGAAATTCAAACTTACTCCAGTTAAAAATCACACAACACCAGGTTATAGTCCAACAGGTTTAATTGGAAGCACACTAGCTTTCGAAGCGACGCTCCTTCATCAGGTGATTGTGCTCCTTCATCAGATGAAGGAGTGTCGCTCCGAAAGCTAGTGTGCTTCCAATTAAACCTGTTGGACTATAACCTGGTGTTGTGTGATTTTTAACTTTGTACACCCCAGTCCAACACCGACATCTCCGAATCAAACTTACTCCAGTTATTGGTACTTCTTTATCCCAGTTGCTTTTTGCATCCTCAAAGAACTCTGATTAGTCTAACGACAATACCACAAACCATCACCTTTCTTACCCTGTGCTGGATTACATGCTGAGGTCAGGCCCTTTACATCATATAATAATTATCAGAAGTGAGTCTGCCTTTGGACAACCACTTCAACTCAACATTTTGGCTGATAGATCTTAATTGTTATGAGGCAAGACATCTACCCTTGTACAAGATCAAGTCCCACCTCTCATTCACTTCCAGCAATCTGAGATTTAGAGATGGTGGACCTCAACTATGGTAGAGAGGGAGGGGATGTGGGGTTGGGGGAATGTTAGACAGAGCAGAAGGGGAGAAGACAAGAGGAAAGGTTTTGAGTCATTTTTTGGCACAGGGACCTATAAAGGACCCTCCTCACTTAATTACGAAGAAGCCTGCAAGGTGAAATCTGAAAGGCCTCTTCCACTGCACATCAGATGTGAGTGGCAGGAGGGTGCGATGTACTTTTCCCTCTAGCTATTTGTGTCTTTGCTATATACAGAGTCATACAGTCATAGAGATATACAGCATGGAAACAGACCTTTTGGTCCAACCCGTCCATGCCGACAAGATATCCCAACCCAATCTAGTCCCACCTGACAGCACCTGGCCCATATCCCTCCAAACCCTTTCTATTCATATACCCATCTAAATACCCTTTAAATATTGCAATTGTAGCAGCCTCCACCACTGCCTCTGGCAGCTCATTCCATACATGTACCACCCGCTGCATGAAAAGTTGCCCCTTAGGTCTCTTTTATATCTTTCCCCTCTCACCCATAACTTACGCCCTGTACTTCTGGACTCCCCAAACCCAAGGAGAAGACTTTGTCTATTTATCCTATCCATGCCCCTCATGATTTTGTAAACCTCTATAAGGTCACCCCTCAGCCTCCGGTGCTGCAGAGAAAACAGCTCTAGCCTATTTAACCTCTCCTGGTAGCTCACATGCTCCAACCTTGGCAACATCCTTGTAAATCTTTTCTGAATCCTTTCAAGTTTCACAACATCCTTCCAATAGGAAGGAGACCAGAACTGCATGAAATATTCCAAAAGTGGTCTAATCAATGTCCTGTACAGCTGCAACTTGACCTCCCAACTCCTGTACTCAATACTCTGACCAATAAAGGAAGACATACCAAATGCCTTCTTCACTATCCTATTGATCTGTGACTCTATTTTCAAGGAGCTATGAACCTGCACTTCAAGGTCTCTTTGTTTAGCAACACTTCCCATTAAGCATATAAGTCCTACTAAGATTTGCTTTCCTAAAATTCAGCACCTCGCATTTATCCAAATTAAATTCCATCTATCACTTCTCAGCCCATTGGCCCATCTGATCAAGATCCAGTTGTAATCTGAGGTAGAAAGTGAGGTCTGCAGATGCTGGAGATCAAAGTTGAAACTTTATTGCTGGAACAGCACAGCAGGTCAGGCAGCATCCAGGGAACAGGAGATTCGACGTTTCGGGCACAGGCCCTTCTTCAGGAGGTAACCTTCTTTGCTGTCCACTACACCTCTAATTTTGGTGTCATCTGCAAACTTACTAATTATACCTTTTATGCTCACATCCAAATCATTTATATAATAACGAAAAGTCGTGGACCCAGCACCGATCCTTGTGGCACTGCACGGGTCACAGGCCTCAAGTCTGAAAAACAAGCCTCCACCACCACCCTCTGTCTTCTACCTTTGAACCAGTTCTGTATCTAAATGGCTAGTACTCCCTGTATTCCATGAGATCTAATCTTGCTTATCAGTCTCCCACAAAGGCCACCTTGCTGATCTTTGAGGTTCCCTATTCTCTTCCTAGTTACACTTTTGTCCTTAATGTATTTGTAAAAACTCTTTGGATTCTCCTTAACTCTATTTGGCAAAGCTATCTCATGTCCCTTTTTTGCCCTCCTGATTTCTCTCTTAAGTATACTCCTACTGCCTTTATACTCTTCTCAGGATTCACTCAATCTCTCCTGTCTATACCTGACATATGCTTCCTTCTTTTTCTTAATCAAAACCTCAATTTATTTAGTTCATCCAGCATTCCCTATACCTACCAGTCTTTACTTTCACCCTAACAGGAATGTACTTTCTCTGGACTCTCATTATCTTGAAGGCTTCCCATTTTACCTGCGAACATCTGCCCCCAATCAGCTTTTGAAAGTTCTTGCCTCGTACCATCAAAATTGTCCTTCCTCCAATGTCGAACTTCAACTTTTAGATCCTGTCGATCCTTTTCCATTATTATTTTAAAACTAATAGAATTATGGTGGCCCCAAAGTGCTCCCCCACTGACACTTTGGTCACCTGCCCTGCCTCATTTCCCAAGAGCAGGTCAAGATTTCCACCTTCTCCAATAGGTACATCCACACATTGAATCAGAAAATTTTGTTGTACACACTTAACAAATTTCACTCCATCTAAACCCATAACACTGTAGCAGTCCCAGTCTATGTTTGGAAAATGAAAACCCCCTACCATAACGACCTAATTTTTCTTACAGATAACTGATATTTCCTGACAAATTTGTTTCTCAATTTCTCGCTGACTGTTAGGGAGTCTATAATACAATCCGAATAAAGTGATCATCCCTTTCTAATTTCTCAGTTCCACCCAAATAACTTCCCTGGATGCATTTCCAGGAATATCCTCCTTCAGTACAGCTGTAATGCTATCCCTTATCAAAAATGCCACTCCCCCATCTCTCTTGCCTCCCTTTCTGTCCTTTCTGTTGCATTTGTATTCTGGAATATTAAGCTGCCAGTCCTGCCCATCCCTGAGCCATGTTTCCGTAATTGCTATAATATCCCAGTCCCATGTTCCTAACCATGCCCTGAGTTCGTCTCCCTTCCCTGTTAGGCCCCTTGCATTGAAATAAATGCAGTTAAATTTATCAGTCCTACCTTGTTCTCTGCTTTGTTCATGCCTGCCCGGACTGTTTGATTTGCTTCTTTTCTCAACTGTACCAGTCTCAGATTGATCTCTTTCCTCACTATCTCCCTTGGTTCTCCCCACCCCCACCTTTCTAGTTTAAATCCTACTCAGCAGCTCGAGCAAATTTTCCTGCCAGTATATTAGTCCCCTTCCAATTCAGGTGCAATCCATCCTTCTTGTACAGGTCACTTCTACCCCAGACATGATTCGAATGATCCAAAATTATGAACCCTTCTCCCGAGCACCAGCTCCTCAGCCATCTGCTCTATCCTCCTAATCCTACCCTCACTAGCTTGTAGCACCGGGAGTAATCCCGATATTACTACCCTCAAGAACCTCCTTTTCAAATTCCTGCATAATGTTCTATGTTGTCCCTTCAAAATCTCATCCTTTTTCTTTTCTATGTCGTTGGTTCCAATATGTACAATGACCTCCTGCTGGTCTCTCTCCCTTTTGAGAACATTCTGTACCCCCTCTGAGACATCCTTGATCCTGGCACCAGAGAGACAACACACCATTCTGATTTTTCGCTGCTGGTGATGGTGTCTGTGCCTCAGCCTAGGGAGCCCCCTAACACAATTGATCTTTTGGAACCCAACGGCATTAGAGCCAGTCGATACCAGAAACTTGGCTGTTCATGCTATATTCCCCTGAAAATCTATCACCCCCTACATTTTCCAAAACAGCATACTTGTTTGAAATGGGGATGGCCACTGAACACTCCTGCACTACCTGCCTACTTCTCCTACTTTTCCTGGAGACAACGCATCTCGCTGACTGTATCTGCGGCTTTTCTCCTTTCCTATAACTGCTATCCATGACACCCCTCTGCTCTTGTAAATTCTTCATTGCCTCCAACTGTCGCTCCAACTGATCCATTTGGATTTGCAACCAACGGTATTTGTTGCAGATGTAATCCTCACTAATACATAAACTCTCCTTAAACTCACACATCTGACAAGAAGATCATGTCACCCTCGTCAGGGCCATTTTTGCTTCTTCCAATCTGCAGACCCAGAAAATAGCACCGTCTTATTCCTCTACAAAACAGTGCTCCAGGCTAACTAATACTTATGGCTTATATTTTTAAGTTTAAATAAGGGACGTATCTCAATAAAACATATAATCAAGAAAGAACCCATTCTACTCACTACTGCAGCCTTCCAGCAAGGCCACACTTAAAACTATACACTTATCTGTTTCTGTGCTGTCACCTCTCCCAAAAAGGTTCCTCCAAGATCAGTTCTGAATTTCACTTTTTGTTAATTTTCCTTGATGCACTCTGAAGTCCACCAATATATGAATTCAACAGCAAAGGCAGTAACTGTGCAGATTCACTGCTATGTACTGGGGGAAAGGTGTTGCTTTCTTTCTCTCTCTCTTTCCTGCACTGACCTGACCATGCGCTACTTTTGTCTGTCCTCTCCTTTTTAAAAGTGTCATTGTTTTGACTTTTTTTTTCCTTCAAAGTTCCAAAACAATGCAACAGCATATAAAAAGTAATTGCTGCTTCTGGAATTCAAGGAAATCACCTCCAACACCTAAAATATCTCAAAAAAGGAGCAGCCTGTTACATCCAGAAATTTTTCCTCCATCTTTGATTACCCCCATTGGAAATTGGATGTGAATATTGGACGTGGATGCTGTGGTCTGAAATAATCTTAATCGATACATATTACTAACTATGATACAGAAACTTCACATTCACGGGAACGTATGTGTCTGGGATTACAATAAGCTGTTAGTTTTGAACAGAGCAGCATGCTGTCCATAGCATGGGTCATTTGAATTGATCTGGGTAACAGCAAATCTCAGATGATGATATCATGAGCAGTGATGCTAGAATGTGCATGTTTCCTTGAGATATATCGACACACTGACTGTGAGACAAAACACAATAGGCCAAGCTCTTAATTGGGCATTAGTTGCTTTATCAAGGACCTCAATTGGACTATTGGCAGGCAATTCACTTGAAACTTCTACAAATCACGCTGCTGTAGGCAACTGGCAGCAGGAATTCCACTAATGTACAACATCAGCTGTCTGTTAGATCCAGTGTCATAGAGTCATTCAGTCGTACAGCCATACAGTATAGAAACAGATTCTTAGGTCCAACTTGCCCATCCCATCCAAGTTTCCTAAACTAAACTCATTCCACTTGCTTGCATTTGGCCCATATACCTCTAAACCTTTCTGAAACATGTACCTGTCCAGATGTTGTAATTGTACCTGCATCTACCACTTTGTTATGGTCCAGGCCAGACTCCCTCAAGACATTTCCAGAAAGTAGCCTGGACCCAAGCTTTGTAGTTGTTTTAAGCAGATGTATTGTGGATATTTCAGGAGGGATGCAGCTGGCCCAACTACTTAGTTTTAAACAAAATAGAATTTATTTGCAAAATTACCAAATGAAACACAGACAAAATAGAATAGAATATAAAATAACTTAACCTATCATAAAACCCAACGGACTATTCCAACTTAATGATGGTGTTCCAAATTCCTGCAACAAGGTAAAATCAAACAGAGGGTCACAGGAGAGAGATGGCAGAGATATTAAGCATGAAACACCTTGTTTCATATAGCTGTTTCTTGCACCAGCAGCCTCAAACTGACTGCCTGCTTTCAGTGAACAGCCAGAGTGTGAAAACCAAACCAAATCAGAGAAAAGCTGAGCTGGGAGAACTGGCCACTCCCCTTTCATAGTACAAGTGTTTTTTATAAACTTGAAAGCCCTTTGCCTGAGGCAGTATCTGTAGCTATAATCAGACTGGCTCTAAAACCCTTCAAACCTAGACTTTACAGAATCTCTGCTTTTATGTCCTCTCTGTAAAAAAAAAGCCAAGGACAGTATAACCTTGTTAAAGGAGCAGCATTGTCACAACTTCCTCTGGCAGTTCATTCCACACATGAACCACGCTCTTTGTGAAAACATTGCCCCTCAGGTCCCTTTCAAATCTTTCTCCTCTCACCTTAAAATTATGTCCTCTAGTTTTGAACTCCCCATCCCTAGGGAACAGACCTTTGTTATTCACCCTATCTATGCTCCTCATGATTTTAGAAAACTCTACAAGGTCGCTCCTCAACCTCCTATGCTCCATGGGAAAAACTCTCAGCCAATCCATCCTCTCCTTATAACTCAACCCAACTTGACCTGGTAACATCCTTGTAAATCTTTTCAGCACCCTCTCCAATTTAATAATATCCTTCCTGTAGCAGGGCAATGAGAACTGTGCACAGGGCTTCAAAAATGGCCTTACTGACATTCTGTACAACTGCAACATGAGGTTCCAACTCCTGTCCTCAGTGATTTGAGCAATGAAGGCAAGTGTGCTAAACGCTGTCTTGACCACCTTGTCTACCTGTAATGCCACTTGCAAAGAACAATGCACCTGAACCCTTAGATTTCTCTGTTTGATGACACTTCCCACAGACCTATCATGAACTGTCTAAAAAGTCAGAGTTCACAATGACACCAGGTTATAGTCCAACAGGTTTATTTGAAATCACAAGCTTTCGGAGAGTGCTGCTGCTTTGTCAGGTGAAGTCACTTGTGACTTCTAACTTTCGACTTTATCAACCGCAGTCCAACACTGGCACCTTCACATCATTTATGGGGTAAGTCCCGTTCTTGTTTGTTTGACCAAAATGCAACACCTCACATTTATCGAAATTAAATTCCATCTTCCACTTCTCAGCCCATTGGCTCAATTGATCAAGATCCTCTTGTAATCTTAGATAACTTTCTTCACTGACTGCTATATCTCTGCATCCACTTTTTCTAAGACCCTTAGATACAGGTCATCAGGTTCAGGTCAGTATTTAGGCATTTGAAAAAGTGAGGATTGCAGATACCGGAGATCAGAGTTGAGAGTGTGGAGCTGGAAAAGCACAGCAGGTCCGGCAGCATCCAAGGAGCAGGAGAATCGACTTTTCGGGCAAGAGCCCTTTATCAGGAATGAGGCTTGTGAGCTGAAGGGGTGGAGAAATAAATGGGAGGGGGGATGGGGCTGGAAGGAAGGTAGCTGGGAATTCGATAGGTGAATGGAGGTGGGGGTAATGGTGATAGATAGGCTTTTGAGTTTGACTTGTACTTTTTTCCTGGTAATTGTGAGCATTTTAAGCTCCTTCTCTTTATTCCCTTGATTATCATTCTTCTAATGTAGTCTGCTGTGAAGGTACCAATAAGGCACTTAATCAAAGTCTACTACTTTCCTAGCATGTGCATCAGGTAGTGGTTCATCATGCCAAGTTTCATGTTTCTTAAAAAAGAATCCTAGAATGTGCGTGATACCAATTCACTTCTGTATACGTCCACCTCTTCACAAATGCTGGCTTCATTTTAAATGGGATTGTTTCCCAGAATTTAATTGGAAACTGGATTCAAATGAAAGACAAAAAATTCTTTTGAGGCTTTTTTATTTGGATGGGTCACACTGAAGTGGGTTCCATCTTGCAATTTGCAGAAAGCATAGCAGCTGTAAAGCTCTCAGAGGAAATGTTTACCATTTTGTAACCATAGTTAATAATTTCATTAGCCAAATAGTTTAAGTACTCTACCCTGCTTTGTCTGAGTAAATGTTTTCAATCAGTGCAAATGTCAGTGAAGATGATATGCACCAGCTCCCTAAATTAGTATAGCCAATTTATTTTTAAATATGTTTCACAGTCAAATTTCAGTGTTGTGTGATTAATTGCTTTCTTCCTTATTTAAAGTGATTTTTCTTTTTCACATTCATATTTTTGGAAAAATGTTCACAAAACTAAGAGTTCTGCTTGGTTTCTTCTAGATCCTGAAGGTGCTTAAGTCCAAGTCATTGGCAATATCAGAAGATAGTTGTAATGAGGAAGACCATTCAGCCAATCTGCAGTCATCTGTCTAGAAAATCCTAAAAGCTCTCAATTTTACTCTTTACTTTGTTTCCTCAGAGCTTCCATGGCATTTGCCTGCACTACTTCTCCCAGAAGCCTGCTTTACATATTGATTTTGGTTTATGTTAAAAATAAATGACTGACTTTTTAAATTCACTTGTTGGACGTGGATGTCGTTGGCTGGGCCAACATTCATTGTCAGTCCTTAGCTCCTCTTCAGAAGATGGTATTTCAGCTGCGTTCTTGAACAACTGCAGTCCATGTACTGTAGGTCGGCCTACAATTCCATGGGGCGGGGGTGGAGTTCCGGATTTTGACCCAGCGAAAGTGAAGGGACAGTGATATATTTCCAATCAGTATGATTAGATTAGATTACTTTACAGTGTGGAAACAGGCCCTTCGGCCCAACAAGTCCACACTGACCCGCCGAAGCGCAACCCACCCATTCCCCTACATTTACCCCTTTACCTAACACGACAGGCAATTTAGCATGGCCAATTCACCTGACCTGCACATCTTTGGACTGTGGGAGTAAACCAGAGCACCCGGAGGAAACCCACGCAGACATGGGGAGAACGTGCAAACTCAACACATTCAGTCGCCTGAGTCAGGAATTGAACCTGGGTCTCTGGCACTGTGAGGCAGCAGTGCTAACCATTGTGCCACCGTGCCGCCCACATGGTGAGTGGGTTGGTGAGGAACTTGCAGCTGGTGGTGTTCCCATGTAGATAGTGAATTTCTGGTTATTGGTTTGAATCAACTTGATAATTATTTTGGATTTTATCTTTATTATTCCCCTAATTAGCTTATAGATATCATACAGATTGCCAGAGATCCAGCTGAAAACCCATGAAGTTCATCAACTGTTCTTTATGACTCAGCCAGGAGAAAGTGAGGACTGCAGATGCTGGAGATCAGAGTCAAAAAGTGTGGTACTGGAAAAGCACAGCAGGTCAGGCAGCATCTGATGAGCAGGATAGTTGATGTTTCGGGCATCAGCCTTTCATCAGACAAGATTCCTGATGAAGAACTCATGCCTGAAATGTCAACTCTCCTGCTCCTTGTATGCTGCCTAACTGGCTGTGCTTTTTCTGACTCAGCCACCTGAGGTGTTGAATTCATTTGTCCCTTTTGTTTTGGTGTCTAGAATTGAATGGACCTCTCAGGTGTTTGACAAAGTACCATATAGAAGACAATTTACCTGCATTAAAGTCCATGGGATCAAAGGAACAATGTCAACACAGATACAAGGCCAGGAAACAGAGTAATGTTGAACAATTGTGTTTCAAATTGGAGGAGGTGTAACGTTAGGGCTTATATTTATGTTAATGACCTTGGGAATGCAGGCCACAGCTCGAAGTTTGCAGAAAACATGGTTGGAAGTGCAAATGCAATTTCCCCTTTTTCAGACTAAGGATGGGGTGGACATATTGGATTTCAATGAAATCACAGACCCCACCCCACTGCCGGGAAACCTCATTGGATTATGAACCAATCAGCTTCTTCAGAGCTGACTGATAAGTTTCAGCATGCTTCTTGGCGCAGGGATTTCACCAGCGAATTGGAGGCTGGCAGGTTATGGGCCTTAAATACTATCAGTCTTTCTCTTCAGGTAGGTCTTTTTGTATTGCTGCATGGGGAGGATGGAGTATCGGGCTTGGAAACTAAGGGCAAGGGTGTTGCTTTTAGATGTGACCTCATTGACACCCATTTTTGTCTCTGACTTCCCCCTGTTTGGGGCAAATGGAGGCTCACACATTAAAAGGCAGACACTTTTCACACCTGCTAGAAGAAATGGAAGCAGGATGGTGACAAATTCAGGTCCCGAATCTGGTCTTTAATTATCCACTTAAGGGCCTTAATTGTTAGTGAGTCGAGAAAGTCCTCAATGGACTTTCTTGCCTCACCTAATTGATAAGATGATGAGAAGGAGATGATTATCTCTGTAGTGCCAAATCACCCAAATTATTTCTCTTTCTGGCCATCTCTCTTGCCACTTCTGGTGCAGTGCAGGATGGGGGATGTAATTACAGTTCCCTGATTGATGGATCAGAAAAACTGCTTTATTTGTTTAGCACCTAACTATCACCAGACCCATTTTATAGGTTTTACAGTCAATGAATTTCAGTGCATTCACTATTGCAATGTAAGAGTTGTAGGAACCAAGCTGCACCACAACAAATTACCACAAACCGCAATGTGCTCATGGCCAGGTAACCTGTTACTGTGACGTTGATTGAGAAATAAAGATTGGTCAGGATATTGGAGCTAATTCCCTAACTCCACTTCAGAGCAATGTCATGGATTCAACTGAGGGAGCAGACAGGACCATCATTCTCATCATTCTCTTAGCACTGCATTCGACTGTCGCCTTTGATTTTCATTTTCAGGCCCTGGACTGAAATTTGAATAAAAACCCCTCAGACTCAGGGGTGAGACAGTTGCCAATTGAGTCATGCTTAACACAAATATAATATAAATGGACTTTACAAGAGCATGGACAGTTTGATGGAATAGGAAGAGGCATAGAATCATAGCATCTCTACAGTATGGAAGCAGGCCATTCGCCGAAACTTTATTGCTGGAACAGCACAGCAGGTCAGGCAGCATCCAGGGAACAGGAGATTCGACGTTTCGGGCACAGGCCCTTCTTCAGGAATCAGGCCATTCGGCCCACTAAGTTCACATTGGCCGTCCAAAGAGTATCTCTTCTTATACGCAATCCCTGTGACCCTGCATATTCCCTGGCAAATCTATCTAGCCTGCACATCCCTGGATATCATGGGCAATTTAGTATGGAAAAAGTGAGGACTGCAGATGCTGGAGATCAGGCTGAAAAATGTGTTGCTGGAAAAGCGCAGCAAGTCAGACAGCATCCAAGGAGCAGGAGAATCGACGTTTCGGGCATAAGCACTTCTTCAGGAATTTAGTATGGCCAATCCAATTAAAAATGGCAGCTGAAATTTACTGCAGAGCTTGTGGTGAATTATTTTTTGGTAGGAAGGATGAGGAAAAGCAACATGACTGAAATTGGGGCAATTTTGGAGATAACGCAGGAACAAAGACACTTCTGTGCTCTATATACACTGATCTTCAAGATGGTGAAAGTTATAAAGGTCATTAAGAAAGGAGATAGGACTCTTGGCCCTAATAGTAGAGGCATATCATAAAAAAGTAAAGAAGATACTGTTACAAACACGAATTTGGCTCCCCTTGAGAGCAGCAATGGAGGCAAGAAGATTCATGAATCCCTTTGATAGTGTAAATAAAGAGAAACTGTTTGCAGTGGGAACAGAGTCATTAAGCAAAGGGCATACATTTAAGGTGATTGGCAAGAGAACTATTAGTGATATGAGGAAACATTCTTTGCTTTTGTGATATGGAATGCACTATCTGAAAGGGCAATAGAAGCAAATTTAGAACTAATTTTCAAAAGGGAATTAGATCAATACTTGAAGGGAATAAAAATCTGCAGAGCTGTGGGGAATGAGCAGAACAGTTTGATTAGTCAGATATTTCAAAGGCATGATGGGACAAAATTATTCGATTTCCCAGTGTATCATTTTATGATTTCAGGACAGATTAATCAGAGTATTTGACAACTTGGACAAGACTCCTTCTGATATGTGTTATTGTTTTAATACCTCTTTTTTTGTATGTTGGTGATGGGAAAAGGTCTCTTTTTTTCTCTAAAAGATTATTCTCAGGATGTGGACATTACTGATAAGACCAGCATTTATTGACCATCCCTATTTTGTTTTTAGTCTGTCAGGGATGGCAAGGCCAGCAATTGTTATCCACCCCTGATTGCCCTTGGACAGAGTGGCATTTTGGACCATTTCAGAGGACTGTAAAGAGTGAACCACATTGCTGTGGGCCTGGAGTCACAAGAAATCCAGATGAGGAATGCATACCAAAATTGCTTCCCTGAAGGACATTAGTCAACCAGATAGGTTTTTACAACAATTGATGTTACATTAATGGTATGACCATTGAATTTCATGGGTGAGAATCTCTTTTACTGGAGATAGTCATTGTCTGACACCTGTGTGCCATGAATAGCATTCAGAATATTATTCAGTCCAAGGCTGAATGTTATCCAGGTCTTGCGGTATATGGGCACAGACTGTTTCATTATCTGAAGAGTCAGGAATGGTTTTGAACTTTGTGTAATCACAGTGACATTCTCTACTTTTGACCTTATGATGGAAGGAAGGTCTTTCCTTCTGGAAGATGATTAGGACCTGACCCTGAGGAATTCCAGCAGAGTTATCCTGTCACTGAGACGATTACATGCTGACCATTACAGCCATCCTTGTTTGTGCCAGGTATGACTTTAACCAGAGGAAAGCATTCCTCTGATGCCCATTGAATCCAGTTCCAATAGGGATTCTTGGTGTCACATTCAGTCTTGATGCGGCCTTGATGTCACGAGGAGTCAGTCTTGCCTTGCCTCCAGAGTTCAGCTCTTTTATCCATGTTTGGAGAAAAGTTGCAAAGTTGCTTGTAAATTAAACTCTCGCAACATGGTCTTTACATTGGGAAGGTGGTCTTGGTATCCAATGCAACCCTTTAAAGGAGTCCTAAACTGACTCCTGAGCATTAGTATACGTGAAGCAAAAAGATGCACCTACTAAATGTAAATTTATCCTCCCTTGACTCAGTGTTTGCAAATCTGTGAGGATCATTGAACAGATTGGGAGAGTGAGTACAGACAGATTATTTTCTCCAATTTAAGAAGGAGCTTTGAGGCCAATTGGAACACCCCAATTGACCCCAGTTGGTGATAAATTAATTCAGATTGGAGCAGAAACTGAATTGGAGTCAGTGTGCCTCAATAATAGACAAGGAAACAGCTGTTCATGGAAGACTTTTAGGAGTCCAAATAGAATATCATTGAACAGATCTACAATATTTGATAACCTTTATATATGTCTTCTTTTCCTGTCAAGTAAACATTTACATATCATATTTCAATTACACCCTGCAGTCTTGCATAGTTGTGACACTTCTTGGCCATAGATTGAATTTATCTTTTCATTTTACTTACCTCTAATTGAGTCCTCCAAATTATTTGGATTCAGAGGATACATCTAATAGTTGAAATAATCAGCAGAAAAGGTTTCACTGTACATCATCTCTGGGAATATTGCCAAAAGCTTCACTTGATAACAATTCCAGTGAAGGTACTTTCCAAGTTCAGGAGTTTGAATTTGATGGAATGACATTGATGAATGAGAGTCATTTGAAATACAAGAAAATTCTAGAATTAGACACACAGTAAAGACCTCAAGATGTCATGATTTCTATTACAGCTTTCAATGGAATTTCTTTTCTCGATTTGCCAAGCCAAGAAGCTATAGCCAAGATATAAGCAAGAAGAATACTTAGGCCTTTTAGGAGGGGAAATCTGCCATCCTTACCAATTCTGACCTACCTGTGACTCCAAATCCACAGTAATGTGGTAGACTCCTAACTGCCCTTGGGCAAATAGGGATCAGTCTAGCCAGTGGTACCCATGAAGAAATATATTTTGAAAAAAATTACTTGTATCACAATCTTAATATTAATCAGAGGAAAAAGAACAAACATTTATATTTGAATCATAAAGCACAAAAGCCCATCAAGTCTGTACTGTCGCTAATCCCATTTTCCCTACTAGGCCCATAGCCTTGAATTCCAGAACCCCACCACCCCTTGAGAAAAAAAGGTTTCCAAAAATTTTGTCTAAACCGCCTGCTTTTCAATTTAAATTTACGTTTCTTTCTTCATGACCTTTCAACTGAGGGGAACAGCAAATTTCTATTCACTCTGTCCATGTCCCTCATAATCTTATACACCTCTATCTGGGGCCTCTTAACCTTCTCTGCTCCAAAGACAACAACCTGACCTTATCCAACCTCGCTTCATTGTTGAAATGCTCCATCCCAGACAATATCCAGGTGAATCTCCTCTGCACCCCTGCCAGTGCAATCACCTAATCTTCCTCCTGCGTGGTGACCAGAAGCACAGACAGTGCCCTTGCTATGACCAAAGTTCTGTCTAGCTCCCGGTCAGTTATAAACCACCAAGAAATGTGTAATCATTGGGGTATATGAAGCTGTTCCAGGAGATATTGCAGTTATATGTTTATATTTACGCATGAGATATCACTGCCTGGTAAGTTGTAGTCAGATTATATAAAACAATTGAGATTTTTTTTAAAAGCTTCGTTGAAGTGAAGGAAACTTCAACTTGTTTCTGTTTAATTCTGAAAATCTCTCTCATTTGAGGAGCAATGTAAAATAACTCAAATGATGCTTCTATTTAAAGGGAGCAGATTAACTTTCTAAAAACACGTGGGAATGAACTAAATCCAAAATGGACAAGAGTGAATCAATATTAATATCCTTTACTGAAAAAGGAAATGGACATAAAATTAGCGAAATAAATATTATTCCAAAACAGGAGGATTAAGTGAAACACACCAAAGCAAAAATAACTTTAGGAAAGTTGGAATACAGATAAAACAAAAGGATGTGGCGAGAAAACAAAAACATTATGGAACGGTTAGCCGGACATTGGTAGTAGGGAAAATGTGAATGGAGAAAGTGAGGACTGCAGATGCTGGAGATCAGAGTAGAGAGTGTGCTGCTCGAAAAGCTAATTTCTATCATAAAGTATTTAATAGCAAAGGACTTGGAAAACAGTGACTGGATTTGACAGCACCAGCATAGATTTATGAAAGGGAAATCATACTTAATAAATCTCCTGAAATTTTTCGAGGACGTAACTAGTAGAGTTGTTAAGGAGGAAACCTGTAGATATGGTTTATTTGGACTTTCAGAAGGTGTTCAGTAAGATCCCACTTTAGAGGTTAGCATGTAAAAACACATGGGATTGCGGTGGTGAACTGACATGGACAAAGAACTGATTGGCAGACAGGAAGAAAAGAGCAGAAATAAACAGGTCATTTTCTGAGTGGCAAACAGTATTGTGTGCAGTTTTGGTCTCCTTATCTGTGGAGGGATGTTCTGGCTTCGGATTGAGTGCAACACAGGTTGAACAGACTGATTCCTGATGTGACAGAACTTATCTACGAAGAGACACTACATCGGTTAGGATTACATTCATTGGAGTTCAGAAGAATGAAGGTGGATTAAGTGGAAGCCTATAAAATTCTAACAGTACTTCGCCGGGTAAATGCAGAAAGAATATTCCCAATGACTGGGGCATCTATAACCAGGAGTCACAGTCCAAGGATGTGGAGTAGACCATTTAGGATTGAGAGGGGGAGATATTTCTTCACCCAGTGAGTGGTGAACTTGTGGAATTCTCTGCAACAGAAAGTGGTTGAGGCTAAAACATTAAATATTTTCAAGAAGAAAAAAATAGATACAGTTCTTCTAGTTAAATGGATTAAAAGGTGTGAACTGAAAGTGGGAGCAGGGTATTGAGTTGATTGATCAGCCACTATCAACTTGAATAGCCTCCTCCTGTTCTTTATTTCTATGTAACCTGTAATAATATAGAAGTGCTAGAAACATTGCAATTTTCTTCTGCAAAATAAAGCCAGCCATTCAATCATTCTGTGAAGTTATCATATGAAACATAAGCACAGCGATGTTGTTTCTGATAAGTTTTTTAAACCGTTGGTTGTCCTTTGTGTTTAGGTCGCGCAAAGGAAGCAGAAAATCTCTTTGATGGTCTTTAGAAATTAAGTTCAAACTGCTAATCTCATGAATTATGACTTTAAAATATATTATAGCCAAACATTGAAGTATTTCTAAAGTATAATTCCAATTATTTCCATGCACACTTACTTCATGATTAAAAGAGCCTGCTGTGAAGTGAAATTTGGAGAATTTGGTATTAAGAAAGGAAAGTCCCAACTGAATCTGCAGGTGGTCAGATAATACATAAGCTTCCAGCAATTATATTTGAAAGTTGTTATAATTTTTTATCCCTAGAAGGTACACAGCTTTAATTAATGAATGGTCCCAAAACAAGTATGTTCTATTTTTAAGTGAATGGTGAATATATTAGAACTTGTAACCCATATGATTTCAAATTATAAGCCAATGTTACATGTTTGTAACATAGACTGACTTTTTTTTGGCTAAATGGAAGTTGTTGGGTGTTGCTTTAGTTCAGTTAGCTGGACAGCTGACTTGTGATACAAGAGTGATGCCAATAGCAGGGGTTCAGTTTCTGCGCTGGCTGAGGCTGCCATGCAGGATATTCCTTCTCAACCTCTCCCCTTCCCTGAAGTGTGGTGACCCTCAGGTTAAATCCACCACCAGTTGTCTCTCCTTATCGAATGAGAGAGCAGTCTGATGGTCTGGTAAGACTATGGTGACTTTTACCTTGACCTACAGAGAGCTCAATTGGAGGGAATCTTGCTTTGATGTCTGGTAAAGTCTCTCACCATATCTTACCTATCTCACCTCATTAACTACCTCACTAACCGTTATGGTGTGCTATCTGTATGATTCTACACCCCATCTTTAGGGTGGCACGGTGGCTTGCAATGCTGCCTCACAGTTAGAGGGACCTGGATTTCATTCCTGCCTCGGCCGACTGTCTGTGTCGAGTTTGCACATTCTCCCCGTCTCTGCGTGGGTTTCCTCTGGGTGCTCCGGTTTCCTCCCACAATCTAAAGATATGCAGTTTAGGTGAATTGGCCATGCTAAATTGCCCTTGTGTTCAGGCATGTGTAGGCTAGGTGCATTAGTCAGGGGTAAATATAGGGTAGGGGAATGGGTCTGGGTGGGTTACTCTTCAGAGGGTTGGTGTGGACTTATTGGGCTGAAGGGCCTGTTTCCACACAGTAGGGATTCTAATTCTAATCTTATCACTCATCATTATGGAACAACATGCCACCATCTGATATGACTCTTGTTGATTCATTAACAACCAAAAGAGCAGACAGAGGGATGTGTTATCTCCAGCATCAAGCATCAAAAGAGACAAGTAGAATTCAATTGAACATTGTAAGTTAAACACAAAGACCCTTCCCCTTCAAAACTGTGAGAATTCAAAGCTTCTGTTAGAGAGGAGAATGGAAGGATACCACATGGAATTCCAGTAAAACCAATGCTGGAACAATGACTCATCACAGTTCGCCTCATGATCATTTTCCTACGGTAGTGATAATCAGAGAACCATTGCAGTGTGGAAGCAGGCCATTTGGCCCATTGAGTCCACATTGACCTTCTGATGAGTATCCACCCAGACTCGCCCCATTCCCTATCCCCACAACCCTGCATTCCCCAAGGCTAATCCACCTAACCTACATATCTTTCCTTCGATGTGGATGGAAACCAGAGCACCAGGAGGAAACCTAGGCAGACATGGGGAGGTGTGTAAACTGCACACAGTCAGTCACCCAAGGGTGAAATCAAACCCAAATCCTGGCACTGTGAGGCAGTGCTGCTAACCACTGAGCCACCGGGCCACATTGTGCTGAGCTGACAGACTGTGAGACACTATTTTGACAGAATTATGGGAATAACTCTTAGAGATACCAGATGAGAAGATTTTCAACAGTGAAAGAACCTGCAAGAACCTACTGCCTACAGCATTGTGAAAATAAATTAAAAGGCCGGTCCCAGAACCCATTCTGCTCAGTTAATCTGCAGATGAAATCTCCACTCACTCAGTTACAGAAGCCATTTCACCTGCTGAATTCTGAATTCAAATTTTCAACAGCTTCACTTCAGAACAGAACATTCAAGCAGGTAACAGATCTATAATCATAACATAAAGCCGGAAGAGTTCTGAACAAGGGTCGCTGAACCCAAAACATTAACTCTGATTTCTCTCCACGGATGCTGCCAAGCCTGCTGAGTTTTTCCAACAATTTCTTTTTTCGTAGTGATAATATGTTGATCTTTGTTTCTTCTTTATAAGTATATTTTATCCATGCCTACTTTTAATGTTCACTAAAAGAGGGCTAATCGGCATATCCAAATTTACTGTTTGCAAGGTGTTCTGTGGACATGCCTGATGTCGTCATTTCATGATCACCGGGATGTGCAGACTCCACACCAGAGTTCAAATTCATAGCCTGCATTACTCATTCGTGTGGTATGCAGGTTGTCTCTTTGACTTGAATCAGCATCTCATTCATAGCAAACGGAACTCTTGTACAAGGTTTAACTGGTGGAAGTGGCAGAGAGCCACAGAAAGTCAGATGAAGGAAGCAATTTAATCCACTCTGCTCAGCTGATTGAAATTCATCTCTCTAATATTTTGAAATCCGGATAAGAATTTTATCTCCTTTACACCTACGAAATCCTATGTAGCTTAATATTGCCTTAAGGGATATAATTAACTAATCAGCTCTTCCCTATTTTTAAAAAATTCATTCCTGGAAGGTGGTGTCACTAGTTGGGCCAACATTTACTATTTGGGGCGGCACGGTGGCTCAGTGGTTAGCACTGCTGCTTCACAGCACTAGGGACCTAGGTTTGATTCCCACCTCAGGTGACTGTCTGTGTGGAGTTTGCACATTCTCTCCATGTCTGCATGGATTTCCTATGGGTGCTCTGTTTTACTCCTACAGTTCATAAATGTGCAGGTTAGATAGATTGCCCAGGGATGCCCAGGCTATGGGAATTGCAGTGTCACAGGGGCAGTGTGGGTCTGGGAGGAATGCTCTTTGGACGGCCAATGTGGATTTGATGGGCTGAATGACCAGCTTCCACACTGTAGGGATTCTATGATAATCATCCTTAAATTGCCTTTGAGAAGTGGTGGTGATCTGCCTTAATGAATCACTGGAGTCCATGTGGCATAGGCACATCTACAGAGCTGATAGGGAGGAAGTTCAATGGTTTTGATGTGTTGAAGGAATGACAATATACTTCCAAATCAGGATGGCACATAACTTAGAGTGGAACTTGCAGATGGTGGCATTTCCATACATTTGCAGTCTTTGCCCTTTTCAGTGGTGGGGGGGTCAAGGGATTGAGAGGTGCTATCGAGTGAAGCGAGGTTCGTAACTAAAGTACATGTGTAATGACCACGCAGCCACTCTGCACCAGTAATGGAGAGAGTGAATGGTGAATGGAGTACCAAACAAGCAGGCTGATACAACAGTCATGGGTTTCTATCACATGCCTGACTTGAACCTTGTTGATGCTGAAAGAGTTTGGGAGACAAGAGTGAATCAGTTGCTCCAACTTTCCAGCCAACAAGTTTCTGTATCCCATTCTTCCTGGTTCAGCTAACTGGATGTCTGGTGTGAACCAGACTGATGCCAACAACTTGGGGTTCGATTCCTGCTGTGGCTGGAGTGGATTCAGGACTAGCTCCTTGCTCTGCCAGTGGGGTTTGAAGATCAAGATGCTATGGAGTCAGTCCTGCCTTCTGGCAGAGAGCTGAAGATGAGGACACGAATCTTTACATTAACTGAGCTGACAAAATTAGGTGTGAATAATTGAAAATTAATGCCTCCTAAGATTTTGTTTCCTTATTGTGATTGCAGATAACCAGCAGTGTGTGTAATACATGCACATGAAGAGGGAGCAGAATGTTTACATACAGACTACCTCCATCAGGATTGGCATGAATTATAACTCTGTGGCCCAATCAAGGAATGATCCAATTTGTACCCTGAATACTCTGCCCAGTGAGTCTTGGCTTCAACCATGGTAATCCTATTGGACCAATACAAATTTTTACCCCTCCCATAAACAGTCAACTCTCCATCTCCAGGCTCAAGTGAACATTTGCCAAAATGTATTTTTTGCATCATGGCTACATCGATCCTTTCTTTTCTAAGGCTCGACAGTATCTTATTTCTCTTAATCGGTGAATGACTCCCCTTAATATTCCAGGTGCACCATTTAAACAAACAATTAGCCATAGCCATCTGAAAGGGGGCACTCACACTACCCACTAACCCCTCCATGGCTCCTTCTGGCGGAAGCCGTGCCCTAAACCCAGGCAAAACAAAGCAAAGAGTACATATATTGTATAACAAGAAAATTAGAAGTGGACATTCAACCCATCCCACCCAGACATCGACTCCAGTCATTACTGATACAAAAAAAACCAGCCTCCAACCGACTCCCCCATCCCAAACCAAGAGAGAGAGAAGGGAAAAAAAGAAAGAAGGGGGAATAAAGACAATGGAGGGGAGAAAGAATATAAAAAAGACCCATATATATTAAAAGAGCAAAACCAGGTAAACAAGATAAACAAAAGAAAAGGTTGTGGCATTTACTCTTGCGGACTGCAGATCATTAGCTGTTGTCTTGTACTGCTGGGCATTCCACTTCCCCATGGAGACTGGCCAATGAATGAGCTTGGCTACTGCTTGTGTCCAGACTGGGAGTGGCCTGATCAGGTGGTGTAGCCTTCTCTGACTGTCCACAGGTGCCCCTTGGTTTGGGATGGGGGAGTCGGTTGGAGGCTGGGTTTTTTTTGTATCAGTAATGACTAGAGTCGATGTATGGGTGGGATGGGTTGAATGCCCACTTCTAATTTTCTTGTTATACAATATATGTACTCTTTGCTTTGTTATGCCTGGGTTTAGGGCACTCGCCAGCACCCAATGCACCAATACTTCCTGTTGGGCACCACAAAGCAGGGAGGGAGCTATGCCTCAAGCATCACAGTGTGAGGGGTCATTCCTGGATGGCAGAGTCTAAAGTGATGTGCAGCCAGGCTTTAAAAATGGCATCAGTGGCTGGAACACCACTATGTCTTAGCAGTGTAGAACACAGATGCCCCTCCAACAAGGTGACTCCTCAAAAAAATGGCTCAAGAGCCTGGCTTACAATTGGTGAGAAGAGAAGTTTGCACAAGAACGATCACTCAGAGTACCTTACATCTCTCCTGTCATGAGATTTGATCTGAAAATGGGGAGCATTCTGTCCTTTGATTCCCTTTCACCCATGAGTGATGTTTTCCATCTCAAACAATGACAACTGTTTAAAAAAAACATCAAAATTGGGGTTTGGTGAGGTGTGAACAGTGTGAATTGGATGATGACCAGGAACTGTGTCAACCTCCAGACTGAGGACTTGTGCTCTCCTTTCCACCTTCAGCCTGAAGGAGTAATCTATATTGATATCGCAAAAACTGGTCAAGTTAATTCAGGTTCAAATCATAAAGAAATATAAAAGATACTTTGTCTTTTAAGGTAGAAACAGCATTGGAAAGAGAAATAAAAGATCAGCCAACTGTTTTTAATTTCCTACTAATATAAAATGCATTGCTAAGAAGGCTGGTAAACTTGTGTTATTTAAGGCAAGTGATTGCATCAGACATTCCACTTGAAGAATGATACATAGTATATTTTGGTGTTATCACCTCACTGTAGACTAGTTAATTTCCATTGCTGTATCTGAAACATCTATGCAGCAATAAATGAGGATGCACTGCCTCTTCCCTTTATTAACCCGCTACTGAACACATTGTCATACATATTTCTCTGGTGTGCTTTTACTGACTGGTCGCAAGTGCCCAAAATGTTTGAGTTTGGTGCACGTAGTCTTTGTTCCTGCTTTCCATAATCACAATACACGCAGTTATAATTGCTTCCCATTTAATGAGTGAAAGAGATGGAGGTGAGAGCTCTGAGGTGCGACAGATAAGGAACACGCTAAACACGTGCCTTTTTTACTCAAGCCTGAAACTTTACACCATGCTGCCCCGGTCCACACCAAAATCACACATGAGGACATTTCCAACCCGTGAATTTCACCCGTTAAAATTAATAACCAGAAAATCAGATGTTTGGAGTGCTGAATTTTCTCAAATATGTCCTATGATTTTAATTTAGAAGAAGTCAACAGACTATCAGTTTATGTGGAGATCAGAGATGAAATACTTTGACTGTTATTTCAGCATTAACCTAACCTTCAGCCAGAGGGTGGTGGGCCTGTGGAATTGATTGCCATGGAGTGCAGTGGAGGCCGGGATGTTAAATGCCTTCAAGGCAGAGATTGACAAATTCTTAATCAGGCAAGGAATTTAGGGATACGGGGAGATTGTGGATAAGTGGCGTTGAAATGCCCATCAGCCATGATTGAATGGCTAAGTGGACTCGATGGGCCAATTGGCCTTACTTCCACTTCTATTTTTTATGGTCTTAACAGAAAAAAACAAATGAAACACTATTGTCCATATTACTTGTTCGGGTCAGTCTATTTTAAAGTGTTCAGCAAGTTTTAAAGTTGTTGTTTCTGATGAATCAAAATTGTGCACCGACCCTCCTTGGTTGAAATGTAACATTGTCGGGTATCTCACAGAATACTGAAACTTCAGCCTCTTCTTTACATCATCAATGGTCTTCCTCATGAGGATCACAGCTGCAGAAAAGTCCTGAAAAAACATAATTCTTGATCCTTTGTACATCAGGGCCTGTGGATACTTCCCCAGTGCTCTGGAAGCTTCCTACGTCATTTGCTTATCTCTATAGTGCTGGAGTCGCACTAGGACTGGGCTGGCCTGGGCCTATGCACTGCGACCAGCTGGGCCCGCTTGACTTGCACCTGCCCCACCTCAATTTTCAAGGTTGTTGACCTGCTCCACGAAGTTCCGTACCTGTCTATCCAGGGCCTGAACCCGACCTGTCGAGGATTCTGCTGCGGTCTCTTAAGCTGCGGTCAGCTGCTCCACCTTCTCTATGCGCTGCCCGAGGCGCTGGATCTCCTGCTCATGCTTTTGCAGCATGGCCAGGATCAGTTCCAGCCTGGTCCGTGTCTCCTCCATCAATGAATCAATCTTCTCTCAGAGTTTCACGAACTCCGAGCCCAGGCTCTGCTGCGCAGGTAGGTCCAAAGGAACGACTGTAGAGACTGACACTCCGGACGCAGGCGTATCCATTGTTGCAGGGGAGTGCCCTGCTGGTTGTGATCCTCGTGGCCCTTTTTCCTTAGTCACCTTTCGTGATTGCCATAGGTAAGGCACAAAGATTCTGGAGACCTAAGATTGCCAATTGTTGCCAAAACAACAAATAAAGGGAGCGTAAAAGCACCACCTTGCCTGTATAATGGTGCAGAACTTAGCAGGGCAGACGTATTAGAGTGCTGCCATCTTGGATCTCCAGAAACCTCAGATATTAAGATTTTCTATAAATATCATGAAAACAAAAGAAGTAACAAAATGATAGCTGGTCCAGTACCAAGTAAGGCTGGAAAATAAAGAAATACAGACCAATTGAACAGTGATTTTGCATTAGTCTTCACAACAAAGGAGACAAGTAATATCTCAAAAGCAGCTATAAATCCATAAATGGAATGAAGGGAGAAACTCAGGAAAGTCATAATCACAGGAGAAGTTGTCCAGAGTAAATTGTTGAAGTTCCGGGCTTAGATATAGACTGATGGTCTTCATCTGAGGGAATTAGAATAAGTGGCTAGTGAGGGAGCTGATGCATTGGTTTTAAATTTGCAAAGCTGAAAATGTGTTGCTGGAAAAGTGCAGCAGGTCAGGCAGCATCCAAGGAGCAGGAGAATCGACGTTTCGGGCATGAGCCCTTCTTCAGGAATTTTTCTGAAGAAGGGCTCATGCCCGAAACGTCGATTCTCCTGCTCCTTGGATGCTGCCTGACCTGCTGCGCTTTTCCAGCAACACATTTTCAGCTCTGATCTCCAGCATCTGCAGTCCTCACTTTCTCCTTTAAATTTGCAAAACTTGTTTAACTTGGGGGAAGTTCCTATTAGTTTGGAAGATAGCAAATATAAATATTTTATTCAAAACCTGTGGGAGACATAAAGTAGAATACTACAGGCCAGTGAACTTAACATCTGTCATAAGGAAAATGTTAGAAATTATTAAAAATGACATTATAGCAAAGCAGTTAGATAAGTTCAGGATAATCACATCGAGTTAACATGGTTTTGTGAGAGGGTAATCATGTTCAACCAATCCATTTGAATATCTTGAAAAAGAACACATGTTTTGGATAAAGCAGAACCAGTAGATATATTTTGCTTCAATGTCTGGAAGAAATTTGATAAGATGCCACATAGAAACATAGAAAACCGATGCATGGGTAGGCCTTTCAGCCCTTCTAGCCTGCCCCATCATTCAATATGATCATAGCTGATCATGCATTTTCAGTATCCCATTGCAGCTTTCCCTCCATACCCCTTGATCCCTTTTAGCCACAAGGGCCACATCCATCTCCCTCTTGAATATATCTAACAAGCTGGGCCCCAACAGCTTTCTGTTGGAGAGAATTCCACAGGTTCATAACTGTCTGAGTGAAGAAATTCTTCCTCATCTCAGTCCTGAATAGCTTACCCCTTATTCTGAGACTGTGATCCCTAATTCTGGACTTGCCCAATACCGGGGACATTCTTCCCTCATCGAGCCTGTCCAGTCCCATCAGGATTTCATTTGTTTCCATGACATCCCCTCCACTTCATTCTTCTAAATTCCCGTGAGTACAAGCCCACCAATGCAATCTTCCTTCATATGTCAGTCCTGCCATCCCTGGAATCAGTCTGGTAAACCTTCACTAGACTCCGTCAATATCAAAAATATCCTTCCTCAGACGAGGACACCAAAACTGCACACAATTCTCAAGGTGTGGCCTCACCAAGACCCTGTATTACTGCGAGAAAGTGAGGACTGCAGATGCTGGAGATCAGAGCTGAAAATGTGTTGCTGGAAAAGCGCAGCAGGTCAGGCAGCATCCAAGCAGCAGGAGAATTGATGTTTCGGGCATGAGCCCTTCTTCAGGAAGGGCTCCTGAAGAAGGGCTCATGCCCGAAACATCGATTCTCCTGCTGCTTGGATGCTGCCTGACCTGCTGCGATTTTCCAGCAACACATTTTCAGCCCTGTATTACTCCAGCAAGATATCCCTCCTTCTCTACTCAAATCCTCTCGCTGTAAAGACCAGCATGCCATTAGCTTTCCTCACTGTCTGCTGCACCTGAATGCTAACCTTCAGCAACTGTTCCACCATGACACCCAGGTCTCATTGCACCTCTTCCTAAACTGTCACCATTCAGATCATAATCTGCCTTCCCGTTCTTGCACCAAAGTGAATAACCTTACATTGATCCACATTATGTTGCATTTCCCAAGTATTTGCACACTGAGCCAATCTGTCTAAGTCACCCTGTAGCCTCTGAGCATCCTCCTCACAGCACACACTGCCACCCAGCTTAGCGTCACCTGCAAATTGGGACATATTGCATTCAATTCCTTCGTCCAAATTGTTAATGTATATCGGGAAGAATTGGTGCCCCAGCTACTAACCCTGTGGTACCCTACTCGGCACTGCTGGCCACATCAAAGGTTATCATAAAAATTGAAAGCTCATGGTATATGGAGTATCATACTTTCATGGATGGAAGACTGGTTGACTAATAAATGCCAAACAGTAGATATAAATGGATCCTTTTTCAGGTTTCCAAGATGTAATTCGTTGTGCATCGCAGATGATGAGACCTCAACTGGGGGTGGCATGATGGCTCAGTGGTTAGCACTGCTGACTTACAGCGCCAGGGACCTGGGCTTGATTCCAGTCTCAGGTGAAATTCTATGTGAAGTTTGCACATTCTCCCCGTGTCTGCATGGGTTTCCTCCGGGTGCTCCGGTTTCCTCCCACAATCCAAAGATGTGCAGGTCAGGTGGATTAGCCATGCTAAATTGCCCAAAGTGTCCAGGGATGTGTAGGTTAGGTGCATTAGTCACGGATAAATATAGGAAAATAGGGTAGGGGAATGGGTCTTGGGTGGGTTACTCTTCTGAGGATCACTATGGACTGATTGGGCCAAAGGGTCTGTTTCCACATTGTAGGGATTCTATTCTAACTGTTTACAATTCATGTCGGTGATGTGGACACAAGGACCAAACGTATGATTACCAAATTTTTTGGCGGATAGTTGCCTTGAGGCCTAGAGATTTCTCTTACCATGTTTTAGCAAACCCGCCTTATTAAATACCTATGACACCCATGTTATCTCTCATATCTGATTCCAGCTCCATCTTATTGCAGCCATTCCCAGAAAAAAATCACCATTCAGCAGGTATCCTGGAATTCAGCATTCTCCATAGTGTCTGTGCCATTTTGAAACTTCATTGTATCCCTGGACAAGCACTTCATTCTGGAGCTGCCTTGCACAGTTGCTAACATTTGCCCTGGCTGTAGTAAACAGGGGGAAATCTGTACCCTGCTTTGAGGGCAGGACCTTGCCAAATGGCAGAGAATACCCTCTTCATCCAGAAAACAGCAGTGGAAGCCACAAGATCAGACCATTCACCCAGATTCAAGTAGCCTCACCATTTGCAGGAATGCCCAGCACAGCAGGAAAAATGTCAATACCCTTTCTGACTTCACCTGCATCTTCTCTCCATTACCTCACGCTCACTCTATTTCAGAGAGCAAAGATCATGCTCTCCCACTCACACTATGGCATACAGCATCTACCCCACTTTCAGTCACCCATATCATCACTCATCCTGCATGCTCTAGTCTCTCAAATACCTTATCACCTGCCCCATCAGTAATAGTTGTGCCATCAATTTGCATCTCATGTAATACCTTCCTTTTTCTCATTCCATGAGAGCCCACATCGGGCAGAAAGAAGCATGGTAGACAGTGAGCTGCCTGTCATTTTGCTTCTCGCACCTTCTGAGAAGGGTATCCCTTCTCTGACCCCTCCGGGTGGGCCTGGATACATGGCGGAAGCTGACATTGACTCGCTGTGAAGGAATTCCTAAGAAAGCCTATCCTCTTCACTTGACTGAGGTCTGCTGGTAACCCATAACAAGCTTCCTGACCTTGGCATGGGGAGGCATCAGTAATATAAGCTTGGTACCTACATAAAGGGAGTAACTGCAATGGCCAGCAAAGAAGCAATGCTGTGAGCATCCAGGTAGGCTCAGAGTGAGGACTATGAGAGCATGCAGCGTTGTCCATTCTATGAGCTGAGTGCATGTCCCTGAGCACACACTGTCCTTGCTGCAGCAGTACAATGAGAGTTGCCAGTGCACTCTGGGGTGCAGCATTGAAGAGCAGAAACATCCTGTAAGTGGATTGGAAATGTGCCATGAGAGTGCTTGGAAATATCTAATGCCAATGTCCATATAAATTGTGTACATACGGCAGTTGAGCATGGAGTGTGCCCTGAGATGCTGGCAAACGTTTCCATCATGGAGGTTGTTCAGAGTGGGCAGCGAGCTATATCTGCCAGGCACTCACTCTGCTCTCCATGTAGAGTTTTCCCAACATCGAGCAAAGTTGACCATTTTTGTTGCCTGATTCTGCCACACATCCTTGCTGTAGCTCATGCCACTAAGATCCCAAAGAGATTCTGCTCAGAGCTTTGGAATAGAGGTGGAGAGATTTTTGGTAAGATTGGGGCTGAAAGGTTAGCAGTAATATTTGGGAAAACAGATTTAAGTTGCATTTGAAAATCGAAGGCTGATAAATCCCTGGACCAGCTGAGATCCACCTCAGGTTGCTGAAGGAGGTGATGAGAGGGATAATGAATGCACTGGTGGCTGCCTTGCAGTATTCTGTAGATGCTGGACAGAATAGTAAGAAGCAACTAAAACCCCACTATTTAATAAGAGAGAAAGAGGGAAAAAGGAATACTGCACAAATATTACTTTGACATCAGTCATCTGGAAAATGTTGGAATCTTGAGAACTGAACATTGAGAAGAGTGTATAAATTGTATCGAATCAACTTGGATTTTTGAAAAGGAAGCCACGTTTTAACAAGTTTGTTGGCATTATTTCAGGACATTGCTCGGAATACTGATAAAGGTAAACCCTGCATGTGGTACATTTGTTTTTTTTCTGAAGTGCCCCACACAAAAGACTAATAATTAAAACTGCAGCACATGAGATTGGCAGAAGCAAATGCATATGGACTGTGAATTCCTTAATAGACAGACAGAAGACAGAGGAATCAATGGATCATTCTCAGGATGGAGGAATTGCAATTAACTGGACTAGGTCCACAGTTGTTCTGAATCAATATGAATGACTTGGAGAGAGGGATTAATGATATAATATCCAAATTTACTAACGTCTCCAAACTGGACAGGAAGGTAAATTGTTGTGGGGATATAAAAAGGTTCAAGAAGACCTCAATAATTTAAATGAATGAGGTAGAACAAAACAGCTAGAATAATAAGTGAAGTTATTTTCTTTGGTAGAAAAAAAAACAGAAAGGCAAAATTTTTTTTTTAAATAGTGAGAGGTTGGGAAGTGTGCAAAGGGACCTGGATGCCCTTGTTCATGAACCACTTGAAGTTAACATGTGGGTGCAGCAAGCAGTTAGGAAGGCAATGATATGTTGGCCTTCATTGCAAGGAGACTTGAAAACAGGAGTAAAGGTGCCTCGTTGCGGTGGTAAAAAGAGTAGGTGAAACCTCACCTGGAGTACTTTGTACAGTTTTGGTCCCCTTATCTTGAAAATAATGCAAGAGGCTCCATAAAACTCAAGTATGACAGAGTTTCAGCACACAATGTGGCCATTCAGACCATCATATCAATACTGGGTGAACAAATTAGCTGACCATTCCAATCCCATTTGCCAGCATGGTCCATAGCCTTGCAGCTTACAGAGTTTCAGATTCAGATCCAGGTTCCCTTTCAAGAATTTGAGAGTTTCCATCTCAACCATCAAACTGGACAGTACATTTCAGAGACACACAACCTCTGGGTGAGAAAGACTTTCCTCACATCCCCTCTAACAATCACTTTAAATCTACGTTTCATGGTATTTGGCCTCTTCACACTGGGAAACAGGTGTTCCTGTCCTATCCAAATCCCTCATTATAGAGACATAGAGATCTATAGCAAAGAAGGAAGTCCCTTTGACCCAATAAGTTTGTGCTGATCAAAAACAAGCACCCTACTATCCTGATCCCATTTTCCAGCACTTGTACCATAGCCTATTGCTTTTGCACTCAGAACTTTGCCTACAAATGTGTTCCTCTCAGTGTCTTGCACTATTTGAGGGATTAATCTCTGGAATAGTGGGATTTTTAGTGAGGAGAGACTACCTGTATTCCACACAGTTTCAAAGCACAAGGGATAATTTACTTAAAATATATATAATCCTTATAAGGCCCTGGCTGATAAGTCTAAAACTAAGGGAAAAAATCTCAAGGGATATAAGTCATAAAGCATAATCCATTTAAGACTGAGATGGGGCAAAAATGAGAGACAATCTTTCTGAAACATATAAGGTCCTGAGGGGATTTGACACAGTGGACGTTAAAGCAACGTTTTCTCTTGTGGAAGAGATGAAGTTTAAGGAGATAGTAACTGGTAAAAAAAGCAAGGGGTCATCCACTTAAAACAGAGATGAGGAGAAATGTTTTCTTTCAAAAGTTTGTGAGTCTTTGGGACTCTGTGACCCAGACAGCTACGAAAGCAGAGTTGTTGAATATTATTAAGGCAGAGGCTGAGAGATTATTGATGATGAAGGGTGTCAAGAGTTATTTGGGATTGGTCAGAGGATGGAGTTGAAGCCACAATCGCATCAGCCACAATTTAATAAATGACAGAACAGATACGAGGTGCCAAAAGGCCTCCTCTTGTTCCTAATTCGTATGTTTGTACTGAAACCCTCATGAGCACATAATGATGTGGAATCTTCATTCTTAGCTATCCCTTTTGTGGTTGTTTTATTGTGTGACTGATCGCAATAAATAGTGCACAGAATAGCGAACATTTACTAAAGCAAATCCAAGAAGCCTGAATCTACAGATGATGGTCAAAAACATCTCAGGGGTGTTGAAATGTGGGCTTCTTCTCAGTACATCTTCCGTGTCTATTTCACTTGTTTTGCTACTTTATTTTGACGTGTGTGAAAACTGCTAAACCTTTTCTGAGCTACCATCAGTTTCGAAGAAGGGTCACTGGACCTGAAACTTTAACTCTGCTTTCTCTTCACAGATGCTGCCAGACCTGCTGAGTCATTTCCAGCAGTTTCTCTTCTTGTTTCTGAACAAATTTGGTGCTCATTTTCCGATGACTCTACCTCACTCTGCAAAATCAAGCTGATTTCAGCCACATGACATCACCTGCGTATCATTCTCTGGGACCTCAGTCAGGTGTCACTTTGTTCTCAGTGATTGTTGGCAGTACATTAAATATGTGGGCAAAATTTTGGGGTGTCCTTCCCACCACCCCTACTTCCATTCCACTCTGATCACACTAATATACATTTACACATTCTAGCAAAACTAGTAGGTGGGGAACATAGTTAATTTATTCCAGTGGATTAATGATTAGCAAGATCAGTTGGTGAGCTGAAAAATTGAGCTGCTACTAGTTTATGCAATTAGTTTTTTGTTTCTGCTGGCAATGTGTACTTCACCATTTTCATTCCACGTTTATGCAGTATTCACAAATTTTGCATCAAAGCAAAATGACTTTGACACAGCCTTGGGGTTGCATTAAGAACAGATAGAAGAGAAGAACACCAGGGTGCCCTAAGATTGAGGGGAGGGCCCTTTGAAGATGTAAGAAAAGTTTTAGTCTTCTGTGACCACATTGCCAAGCCATAACTGAGAATGGGAGCCCCTATACACAGAGATCTTGGGTCTCAACAGTGATCCTGCAACAGAACTGGTCTTTGCAGTGAGGCCAAATGAATGAGACTTAGCCAATTCCAAAGCTTGCCTGCCAACAGGAGTCCTCCTGAGGGACCTGCCTGGCTTCACCCACTGCTTGGAGCATATCTGGTGCCTGTTAAATCTGACCAGCGCTCACTGTCTGGCTGACCCCATTTTTGTCAGTGTACAATAACGAGAATGGAAATAATAAAGAGACCTCTTGTATGCTGCAGTAGTGAAAGAGCAATCATAAGCAACTGATAATGATGAATGGATGGAATCCCATGGTACTGGAGAGATCAGTATTGTGTGTACTGGGATAAATAAAAGACTTTGTGGAAACTGACCAAAATCAGACAGCAGTCTCTCCTATCACAGAGAGGAAACTTGTAAAAATCTGGAAGACTTGCAAATGACTGGACTAGGTGTTCAGGAGCTCTATTTGGAAGTATACAAAAAGGAGTCAGTGTGTCGTTTGAAAGTTGTACTTTTTTTCCTGTGTTAGGTGGTGGATGAACCATTCAGCTCACACACAGTGACGGACAAAGTCTAAGGCAGGAGTCATTCTGAAGTGTGAGGCAGAAACCTGAGCTCCATGGCAGCTCAAACCAGACGGACAGAACAAACCAGTCAATTAACTGTCATTAATTTTCACCTCTCCACTGCCAAGTGGGTAGCTACCATTGTCTACTCACCTCCAGCATGAATGGATGGAGGCAGGAGGGTGACAGGTACCTGACCTGATGCATCACACTAAAAGCAACACACGACATCTGCCTGTTACCAAAACCACATCAATGTCCCTGATGGGATTGTACCCTGTATTGCTGCATCTGAAAATTCTGAACAAAAACCTTTTGAAAATTCCTGCTTGTTGACCCTAAACGTGCTAAAGAAGGAAAGAACTGGTCATCTAGTCACACACCCCTGTTCTTTACCCTTGACCTATAAACACTTTCATTCATATCTGTATCCAATTCTCTTTTGCAGGTTACAATTACACTTGCTTCCAAAACATACTCAGGCAGTGCATTCGAGATCATAATCATAATGTATGATGCAGAAATGAAAAGAAGAATAAAGCGATAACGTTTGACAAAATGAGGTGGGTCAAGGCTTGCAAGGTATAAGTGGAATTACAACTCAAGGCAAGAGATTGCATTTTATGTTGTCCAGTGGTAGCTTTCTAATTTCATTTGAGAATTTATTTTCCACAATTTGTACCTTCCGTATTGAATCCATGTTATGAACAGCGCTTTGGAGGGATACCATTTTTTAAAAAAACAAAGTAACAAGGCAGGACAAGTTACAAGCTTCTGTCCATCTGGAAATCACAAAAGCATATTGTTTTCAGTTAATAAGACCATAAGATATTAAACAAGAAGTAGGCCATTCAGCCCATCGAGTTTGCTCTGCCATTCAATGAGATCATGGCTGACCTGATAACCCTCAGCTACAGTTTCTTGTCTTTTCCCCATTACCCTTGATTCCCTTACCGATTAAAAATCTGTCTATCTCAGCCTCGAATATACTCAGTGATCCAGCCTCTACAGCCCTCTATGGTAAAGAATTCTGTAGGTTCGTTACCCTCTGGGGGAAGAAATTCCTCCTCATCTCTGTTTTATTCTGATTCTCACACAAGGGAAACCAGCCTTTCTGCATCTGCCCTGTCAAGTCCCTCTAACAATCTTGTGCATTTCAATAAGATTGCCTCTGATTCTTCTAAACTCCAAATGAGTACAGGCTTAACCGACTCAACCTCTTCTGATATAAGACGGTCCCCTCCGATGCCTGGCTCAGCCAAATGAACCTCCTCTGGGTTGCTATCAATGCTAGTACATCCTTCCTTATTACACCACAGAAACCAAGTCAGAATGACGACAATAAATCATTTTCAACATTAAAATAGAAAAATATCTTGCAATGCAAAAGTGGACTCAGCCAGATGAAGCAGAGTCATTTTTTTCTTTCCAATGGTCTTATTTATGACTATGTTTTCAAATATCAAATAAAGTGCAAACCACAGAAAGGAATATGACTAAAAACAGATGCCAGGGCTGAAAGATTCAATTGTTTCCTTGCTTAGTTCACATCCCGTGGCTCAATAACCTGGCTAGATGTGGAAAGAAAACCTGCCCAGATTTGCTGAAATATATGCCAACAGACTCTGTGTAAAATCTGAAGTGAATCGCGGCTGGATTACTCTCAGTTGTTAACAGTACAACATACCTGGTGCAGATGATGCTCTCGGGAAATGGGTTTCATGCAGCACCAAAGTTGTATTTTACTTCAAACTGAATATTTTTACACCCATTTCAAAACAGCAGCCTCCATGCATTGAGATTACACATTTCTCTCAGTGTTAATTTAGGGGAGATAGTGGTAACGTCAAATCACTCATGTTTCAGAACCCTACGCTAATACGCTCGATGGACATGGGTACGAACCCCATCGTGGTAGATGGTGAAATTTAAATTCAATGAGAAGACTATCATCCGCCACAGATTGTTGTAAAACACCAACTGGTTAATTAATGCCTGCACAGAAGGAAATCTGTCTTCCTTACCTGGTCTGGCCTACATGGAACTCTAGACACACAGTAAAGTGGTTGATTCTTAACTCCCCTCTAAAGTGATCCTAATAAGCCACTCACAGGATGGCCAGTACATGGTGATTCAACCACTATCGCTCACACCCCATGAATGAATACATGACCATCAAAACTCCCCTGATGTTAGAGCTTCCTCAGGAAATCATAAGCCCATAGGACATAGAAACAGAAATTAGGCCATTCAGCCCATTGAATCTGCTCTGCTTTCCAATCATGGCTGATAAGTTTCTCAACTCCATTCTCCCACTTTCTCTTTGTCAGCTTTGATCCTCTTAAAAATCAAGAACCTACCTCTCTCTGTCTTAAATACTCTCAATGACCTGGCCTCCATTGCAATGAATTCTATAGATTCATCACTCTCTGGCTGAAGAAGTTTCTCAGCTCTGTTTTAAAAGGTCTTCCCTTTACTCTAAGGCTGTGCCCTTGGGTTCTAGTCTTTCCTGCAAATGCAAACACCTTCCCAATGTCCATTCTATCCAGGCCTTTCAGTATTCTGAAGTTTCAATCAGATCCCCTCACCCTTCGAAACTTCATCGAGTATAGGCCCAGGGTCCTCAAACGTTCCTCATGTGTTAAACCTTTCATTCCTGGGACCATTCTCATGAACCTCCTCTGGACCCGCTCCAGGGCCAACATATCCTTCCTGAGGTATGGGGCCCAAAATTACTCACAATATTCTAAACATGTGGGGCATAATTTTACCTTGAAATAACCCTCACCTCACCATTTTCCTTCCCATCTCACCACCTCCATTTCCATCTCAGCTACAAAGTCAGGCAGTTGCCCCACGTGCATTTAACTATTAGCTGTCACTGACTTGTGATGGGGCTTTTGTCTCTCAGAAACCAGATGTGCCACCTCAGAGAGTCGTCAGACAATCTGAGTCCAATATGGATAGCGCCACTAGGCCTGGTGACCAGTGTACCCAGAGGATTAGCATGACCACACATCTACAATGGGTAACTGTTAAATCCAGCATCGCATCTCTCATGGTAAAACTACGTCTGCTGCATTTTGATTGCTGCCACTGGGAACTTGCTTTGTAATTTACTTAAGAGAGTGGAAATACTTGATAATGAATCAGAACTGTAAAAATATGTCAAGACTAACTTATCTACTGCAAAAAGTTTGTGCAGCAACACATAGAAACTTTTTAGAAATAGTGAACAGAGATGGATTTTACATATAAATTCAGTGAAGTTAAATAATTTCGGAATTAATTCACGTCAATTTACCGAACGGGTGTATTATCTCTGCATTCAGTTCTTAGCTCAAATTTGTTTTCACAAGTTCATCATTACATTGAAAACATGTTTTGAAACAGATATATTTTCACCTTACCTTGAAGGAGCACACAATAAGCGATAGTGGTCTTCTGTCACTGACTGATGTTATCAAGTGGTCCCATATTGTCTCCTGAAACATGAAGGGGAAGTAGAAGTGTCAACTGCATTATTTTAATCCAATGTTTGTGTTTTAATTTTGAATATTTCTGGAAAGAGCGACAGTTTGTGAAAGTTTTTCTTCTTGCACTCATCAGGACAGTCACAAGAATGCCCAATCTCAAATCATAACATCAATTTATACTCTAGTCGAAGATGGTGTTGATTGGTTGACAAGTCAACTATGATTAGCCAAGGCATTATCAATGAGTCAGTGTTAATGTTTTGGGTCCATTGATCCATCGTCAGAAGGGTTCCAAGGAAGGATCACTGAACTCGAAACGTTAACTCTCATTTCTCTCCACAGTTGTTGCCAGACCTGCTGATTGTTTTCAGTAATTTCTGTTTTTATTTCTGATCCACAGTTCTTTTTTTCATCAATGACCCAGTGTCAGGTTCATTTTAAGTTATCCATGTATTAATATCCATTATGTACTTTAGTTGGAAAAGTTTGAAGAACATTTCAATCATGCAAAGTAGATTCTCTATGGATGAGTACAGAGGAAGCTCACAGAGATTAATCATTGTGGCAAGTAAGCAACTGACAATCTTAACCAAGAGCTTATTGGTTGCAATTGTCTGACAGATGAAAGCACACACTTTGAAATTTCCTTCCACAATGCAAGTGGAATGATCAAGGTGAACCCGTTCTGGTTTACAGAAGCTGAAGGAAAATCTAAAGTGAAATAATGGAGGCCCAACAATCCTGTAACTGGTCAAAGAATGATGTCCACCATTCAGTTCCATTTATCCGTGTTTGTTTATTCTCCATGATAGTTTGCATGGCGAGTTCTATGAATAAAGGATGGAAATGTGAGTGCCCTCTACAGGGCGTCACTGTGTAAACATTCATAAATTTCCTGAACCAGTCATGTGAAGGATTGTGAAATGAACAGCTTAAGGTCTGAACAAAGAAGTCAATTTTTTACTGAGTGAATTCAATGTTAAATGAAAGAAAAAATGATGAGAGTAAAATAAAATTTAAGACATATAACTGATATAATAATAAAGAGAAAAGTAATATCTTTAAAGTAAATAAAACTTTAAGCTATATTTACAACTAGAAGGAATGAAACTCCACATTTGTAACAGCAAATTTTGAGGACCAGAGGTACTGAGTAATTGAGAATAACACTTAGCACATCAGGGTACTTGGATTGGAATTTTAATAATAATATAACACACCAAGGTACTTCAGAAAGTAATATAAAATAAATTATAATGTTGAGTCCCATGAGGAGATATTGGGTCAGCTATCGAAAAATTTGATCAAAAACTAACTCAGAAGCAGCGGCTTAAAGATAGAAGGGGAGATAGAGGGCAGAATTAGTGAGCACCTCCCCCACCCCCTGCCAATACAGGAATATTCAGAAAGAAGATAATTTGAAGACGCAGGCGTTGGACTGGGGTGTACAAAGTTAAAAATCACACAACACCAGGTTATAGTCCAACAGGTTTGTTTGGAAGCACTAGCTTTCGAAGTGCTGCTCCTTCATCAGGTAGTAATTGTAAGACACAGAATTTATAGCAAAAGTTTACAGTGTGATGTAACTGAAATTATACATTGAAAAATACCTTGATTGTTTGTTAAGTCTCTCATCTGTTAGAATGACCATGATAGTTTCACTTCTTTCATATGTAAATCACAATCCTTTTTTAAAAAGTTACATTCTCAGGTTAACTTTAACAATTGGTGACAGCCCAGATAATGTATTGAAGGTGTTAGCCCCCTGTGTGCTGCTGTCTGTGCCATAATGTTTAGACTGATTCTAATCTAAAAAAAAATGAATTAACAGAATCTTACATGGATTCATGCAGTTTTTGAGCAAAGTACAATGTCTAAACATTGGGTCGGGAATCAGGACAGGGTGAGGGAGTTGTTAGCAGCCCATTTTGAAGGAATCACCCCTCTGCTCACTGTCAACCACTCCCCCATCCCTTGCTGACACCTTTGGGAGGGGCTGTGTGCCAGGCTGTGTGCCATAGTGGTATTGGTCATTTGATGCTGCCAGTAATGGAAAGCTGCCGGGCTCTGATTGGTTCACAGCTCTCAGTGACAGGGTTTCTCACTTGTTAAGAGTTTAATTAAAAGGAAGGGCCAATAGAATCCGAGATGGAGCCATTTATTATTAGATTGTATCAGACTTCCCAAAAAACATTTGACCCTATCGTTTTCGTAGCTACTGAACATGAGCCCTGACTTGAACATTAAATGCTGGCTGAACTGGCAGAGAGGTTAGGAAAGGAACTCCAGAGCCCAGCAACTAGGCTGGAGCAACTGAAATGGGGGAGCAAAGGCCAGAATTAAAGGAGCACTGATATCTCACAGGGTTGTGGAGCTGGAGGACTTTGGAGAAGGGGATGGGGTGAGGCCACTGAAGGGATTTGAAAAAAAGGATGAAAATTTGAAAACCAAGAAGTTGCTTGACGTCGGCCAACGGGGATCATGAGAACTAGATGTTCAGGGAACGTGAATTACATCAGGGGTAGGAGAGTTTTGAATGACCTTATATTTATAGATAATACGGTTGGAAATTTAAGCAACCCATAGACTGAGGCAGGGATGAAGCCAGACCAGCGGAAATAGAAAATTATATGATGAAAGAAAATAAGGTGCATTAAATTTGGCATGAACCTGATGCTGAACTTAAAGTAATGGTAAGCCCAATTTTCCTCACTGTCATTTTGATACCAACTATTAGTTTGGTGCAAGATACAATCCTGATGAAGGGCTTATGCCTGAAACGTCCATTCTCCTGCTCCTCGGATGCTGCCTGACCTGCTGTGCTTTACCAGCACCACACAACACAAGGTACAAAGAACAAAGGTAAAAGGGTGAAAAATTCTCAATGCTTGCCGATAGTAACATAAACATAATGGGCGGCACGGTGGCACAGTGGTTAGCACTGCTGCCTCACAGCGCCAGAGTACCCGGGTTCAATTCCCGCCTCAGGCGACTGACTGTGTGGAGTTTGCATATTCTCCCCGTGTCTGCGTGGGTTTCCTCCGGGTGCTCCGGTTTCCTCCCACAGTCCAAAGGTGTGCAGGTTAGGTGAATTGGCCATGCTAAATTGCCCGTAGTGTTAGGTTACGGGTAAATGTAAGGGTATGGGTGGGTTACGCTTCGGCGGGTCGGTGTGGACTTGTTGGGCCGAAGGGCCTGTTTCCACACTGTAATGTAATCTAATAATCTAATCTAGCTTTCCTCCTCAAGTGACTGTCTGTGTGGAGTTTGCTCGTTCTCCCCGTGTCTGTGTGGGTTTTCTCCGGGTGCTCTGGTTTCCTCCCACAATCCAAATATATACCGATTAGGTGCCCATAGTGTTCGGTGCATTGATCAGGGGTAAATATAGGATAGGGGAATTGGTCTGGTTGTGTTATTCTTTGGAGGGTCAGTGTGGACTTATTGAGCCAAATGGCCTGTTTCCATACTGTCGGGAATCTTATTAAATCTAATCTAAAACTTAAGAAAGCAAAATCTCACCTGTTTGAGCCTGGTAGCCAGGTGAAGAATGAAACTCACTGTTTTAATGATAGGTGATTGCTTGCATTATCAACAGCATAGTGAATAAGTATACCTGTTCCTGGAAGATTACACACCAATGAAACTAACAAAAAGCAAAAAGGCTTTGGACAAAACGGTAATGGCTCTTTTGAAGACATTGAGTGACCTCTTTTGCATGGGGTGATAATCCTAATTAAGTTTTCGACTGCACAGATTGATAATGAGCTGTTAAACTGTTAGACAGGCGTTTCACAGTCAGGGTATTATGACAACTGCATTGACTACTAATGCATATGTCCTTCTTGGCCTTGAATCCAATTGCTAAAATGCATATGAGATTAAAGCTAATAGTCCGAAAGAGTGAAATGATCTTTCTGCAATGTTGCTGAGTTACTCAGAATAATCAGGGTTTTGGATCAATGTGTTAAAACATAATTCACTGATTGTAGGAATGAATAGCCATCGCTGTTATGCTTGTGATTTATTTGCCAGACTGCACATTCGGTTGTGGGTTTGGAAATTATATTAAGAAACTTGGTACCAATAAATATAGTTTCTGAATTTTGTTTTTGACCCTGGCGCAACTTGAGCTCAGACTGTGGGTAATCTTTTTGCCTCATCCTGCTCTCTGTTATACATCTGCCAATCATTTCCATAATTGAATTCACATATCATCCTTAAAGGATGCTGAAATCAATAGTGACAGTATTGTTGGTGACTTTAACTGTTAGTATTGGCAGTAAGTTATTTTCATAACATTGCTCTTTTGCCAATTTTATTAATAGCATTAAATTGTGGGCCACTGCCATCATTAAAATAGCAAACAATTGAGACTTGTTACAACCGATTAAGTGTCTGTCTCCTCATTTTGCCAACAATAACTTTTCTGTTTGGATGTCAGATTTGCACAGGGGACAAAACCGATTCACACGCATGTAACCTTATTGGTAGCAAAGCGATGTATTTTGGTTCAAAAAGAAATGTTCAGTGTGAACCTGAGGGCCTTTGAACCAAAGTCGTTCAATTTGGTTCTGGTGAAGGATCTGTGAAGGCAATGTGCTTGAACAAACCAGAAATACAAGGCAATCTAAAAATTAATACTGCTCACTTCCCATAGTCGATAACGCTTTTGGTCAGAATGCTGGAAGAATTTGCCTGTTCTTCTTTAAATGATGTCATGGAATATTGTAGTGTTGTCATGAGGCCAGCCAGATGTACATCATAGAATATGAGTTCCTGATTGAGGCTGTAAATCTGTTCCAATCGGGGAGACCTGGCTGACAGATTAAAAAAAGAGGGATGTCAGAGATTCTGACACACTGGCACTGACTCTAACGAGGCTGTGCCAGGGTCAAGGACTTTCCACGCATAGATAAAGTGTGACTTGGTGCAGAATACCACCTTCTGTGGGATTATTTCAGATATGTACATTCACCTGAGAAGGAGGATAGGGATTTAGTTTAACAAACAGGGGACCTCAAAGAAACCTGTAAAATTCTGACAGGAATAGACAGGGTAAATGCAGGAAGGGTGTTCCCAATAACTGGGGAGTCCAGAACCAGGAATCACAGTCTAAGGATATGGGGTAGGTTGTTTAGGACTGAGATAAGAAAACAAAATCTTCACCTGGGTGTGTGGTGAGCTTGTGGAATTCCCTGCCACAAAGTGGCTGAGATCAAAACGTTGAGTGTTTTCAAGAATGAATTTGATATATTTCTTAGGATTAAAGTGTATTGGAAGAAAATGGAAACAATGTTGGATGATTATATTAAATGGTGGAGAAAATTTGAAGGGTCAAATGGCCTACTCCTGCTCCTACTTGCTGCGTCTACATTGACCATCTCACTTGTGAGATGACATCTATGCTGCTGCAGTACTCGGTTAGCTTGGACGGCTGGATGGCTGGATTGTGATGCAGTAACCCCAACAGTATGCATTCAATCCGCACACTGGCTGAGGTTACTGTGAAGGTCCAAGACCCTCAGGTTAAATTCATCATCAATCATCCCTCTCTGTAATGAGAGAGCAGCACTATGGTTCTCTGGGACTTTGGTAACTACTACTTCCTCATCTGGCACTGCAGTGTTAGCCTGGACCATTTGGTCCAGTGTATGGAGTGCGAGACTCAAACCCACAAACCTCTTATCGAAAAATGAGAATGCTACGAGTAAGCCGCAGCTAAGGCTGGTCAAGGCTCAGCAGTGAATGAAGAAACTATGTTTACAGATCTGTCAGCCATTATCAAAAGCTTTGCGAGGTTCAACTAACAGCAAACAGAATCTGTAGAGGCTTTGCAGAACTGACTCCAGTGGCAGGGCATCAGTTCCATTCATCATGCCAACTTGCTATGCTCTCTGAGTGAAGCTGCAAATCAGCAGCCAATTATGGACAATTTCATGCAGTGGGTCAGAACTTTGTGGAAACTGTGTTGAGACAATCCACAGCAAATTCATGTGGACCAGTGTGGCCAATAACGAAAAAGAGAGGGGGGGGGGGTTGGCGGCGGAGAAAATTAAACCTTTCATCTCAGCAGGTTGGTTTGTAAAGCTACAAACTGGTGTGTTAATTCACCACACTATCTAATCCCCCAGAGCGAGTTTACTTTGATTTACTTATCAAACCAAAAGAATTTGCTTTTGGGAAATGCAAATGCATAAACTGAAGAAAATCTGAATTCTACAAACTTAGTGGTCCTCAAATAATGTCTGTATTTACAATTATATTGACACAATGCATACATCTTAGTCATATTCATGAAAATCTTCAGCTTCAGCTATCTACCTGAAGACACCTTCTTGGCATCATTCCTCTCAAGTGGATCTCTCAAATTTCGAATCTAATACTGATCTTGCTTTTTGTGCACCGTCTGTGCATTCTTCGATCACCCTATGATCCTTGTATGTTATGATTTGCTTGTACTGTGTGCAAAACAAAACATTTCACTGGACTGAGGCACATGTGGCAACAATAAATCAAATCAAATCAAATTCACCGAAACCCAATGAAATGCCATCATTTTTTGAGAACAGGTAGAGTGAGGGGTCAGGCTCCGAGTTGAGCTGAGCTGAATTAGAGATTGAATCCCATGCTATTAGGGTGAATCTGCTCCACACACTAGCCATCTGAGCTAACGAGCCCTTTGATACAAGATAAATCACATTGCAATTATCTTAGTTATATCAGCAGTACAGATAAAAACTCATTAAAGCCTCTTAGCACCAGCAATAATAGAAAGCCCAAAATATATAAGGCAAGGTCAGATAATACTCATTTTACAAAGCAATGTCACGGTAAAATCACCCATTTTGAGTGGAATTGATTGTGGATATTGAAGAAAGTGTTGAGATCAATAGTTCACTTATAGCTATCATCTAGATACTTTAAGAAGGCACACAAATAGAGTTAGCAAGTCGAGGTAAGGAGAATCCAAAGGGATTTTACAGATACATTAAGGACAAAAGGGTAAGTAGGGAGAGAATAGGGAACCTCAAAGATCAGCAAGGTGGCCATTGTATGGAGCTGCAGAAAATGGGGGAGATACTAAATGAGTATTTTATAGACAATAGACAATAGGTGCAGGAGTAGGCCATTCTGTCCTTCGAGCCTATACCACCATTCATTATGATCATGGCTGATCATCCTCAATCAGTATCCTGTTCCTGCCTTATCTCAATAACCCTTGATTCCACTATCCTTGAGAGCTCTATCCAACTCTTTCTTAAATGAATCCAGAGACTGGGCCTCCACTGCCCTCTGGGGCAGAGCATTCCACACAGCCACCAATCACTGGGTGAAGAAGTTTCTCCTCATCTCTGTCCTAAATGGTCTACACCGTATTTTTAAGCTGTGTCCTCTGGTTTGGCACTCACCCATTAACGGAAACATGTTTCCTGCCTCCAGAGTGTCCAATCCTTTAATAATCTTATATGTCTCAATCAGATCCCCTCTCAGTCTCCTAAGCTCAAGGGTATACAAGCCCAGTCGCTCCAGTCTTTGCATCAGTATTTACTGTTGTAATCTGAGGTAACCCTCTTCGCTGTCCACTACACCTCCAATTTTGGTGTCATCTGCAAACTTACTAACTGTACCTCTTATGCTCGCATTCAAATCATTTATGTAAATGATGAAAAGTAGGGGACCCAGCACCGATCCTTGTGGCACTCCTCTGGTCATAGGCCTCCAGTCTGAAAAACAACCCTCTACCACCACCCTCTGTCTTCTACCTTTGAGCCAGTTCTGTATCCAAATTGTTAGCTCTCCCTCTATTCCATGAGATCTAACCATGAGAGTGGAGTCACAGGTAGATAGGATAGTGAAGAAGGCGCTTGGTATACTCTCCTTTATTGGTCAGAGTATTGAGTACAGGAGTTGGGAGGTCATGTTGTGGCTGTACAGGATATTGGTTAGGCGACTGTTGGAATATTGCGTGCAATTCTGGTTTCCTTCCTATTGGAAAGATGTTGTGATACTTGAAAGCATTCAGGAAAGACTTATAAGGATGTTGCCAGAGTTGGAGGAATTGAGCTATAGGGAGAGGCTGAACAGGCTGGGACTGTTTTCCCTGGAGTGTCAGAGGCTGAGGGGTGACCTTACAGAGGTGTACAAAATCATGAGGGGCATGGATAGGACAAATAGACAAAGTCTTTTCCCTGGGGTGGGGGAGTCCAGAACTAGAGGACATAGCTTTAGGGTGAGAGGGGAAAGATATAAAAGAGACCTACAGGGCAACATTTTCTCTCAGAGGATGGTATGTATATGGAATGAGCTGCCAGAGGAAGTGGTGGAGGCTGGTACAATTGCAACATTTAAAAGGCATCTGTTTGGGTATATAAATAGGAAGAGTTTGGAGGGATATGAGCCAAGTGCTGGCAGGTGTGACTAGATTGGGTTGGGATATCGGGTTGGCATGGACGGGTTGAACCAAAGGGTCTGTTTCCATGCTGTACATCTCTATGACTCTAGGAGAAAGTGAGGACTGTAGATGCTGGAGATCAGCATTCCTGAAGAAGGGCTCATGCATGAAATGTCGATTCTCCTGCTCCTTGGATGCTGCCTGACCTACTGTGCTTTTCCAGCAACACATTTTCATCTCAATGACTCGATAAACCTTTTGATAGTGGAAGCTATTGGATTTCACATCAAAAAAATTACAACTTTCTTGTTGTTTATTGCCATCTGTCTATCAGTACCATATGCGGTGGAGCCAGTCAGTTTGATACTGTTTTTCTTCATAACAGGGTGTTTTCTTACGTGTAAAATAAAAAACAGGATCTAACCTTTCATTCCAGAGTCATGATCCCAATGCTGGAATGACAGCTGGAAACCCATTCCAAAAAGAAGCTGCTGAGGCTGGAGAGTCATACAGTCATAGAGTCATAGAGATGTTTTATAAAGATGTAACAGGACTTTGTTGCTCCTAGTTTCTCTGTCCCGATTAATGAAGGCAATCATCCCATGTATCTTTTTATCCATCTTTACTGACAAGTTCAGAATCTATGGGCTTGTACAGTACTTTCTCGGAACAATGTCTTTCATTGTTCAATTCCAAAATGAATCACCTCACACTTAGCAGGATTAAATTCCATCTGCCATTGCTCTGCCCAATTTACCAGCTGATCAATATCAAATGTAATTTGAGACCATCCTCCCCACTCTCAACAATACCACCATTTTTAGTGTCATCTGCAAACTTCCTAATTATACTGTCTGCATTCAAATCAAAGCCACAAATGTACATGGCAAAGAGCAAGGGTCTGGGCACCAATCCTAGTGGTGCACTGCTGATCACAGGGTCCCAATCACAAATCAATGCTCCATCATTCCCCTTTGCCTCCTGTTTGCAAGCCAATTTTGGATCCTGTTTGCCAAAGGTCTTATTGAAATCCATGCAGACCACATTAACTGCATTACTCTTGTCAATATATTTACTCACTATTTCAAAAAATACACTTAGTCAGACAGGATCATCCTTGAACAAATTGGAGCTGACTATCTCTGACTGGTCCCTGCTTTTCCAAGTGTTAAGTAAGCCTGTCCCTCAGGACCTTTTCCAATAGGTTCTCTACCACTGATGTTAGACTGGTTTGCAATTGATTAGCAAAGTTAGATCTCATGGAATACAGGGAGAACGAGCCATTTGGATACAGAACTGGTTCAAAGGTAGAAGACAGAGGGTGGTGGTGGTGGTGGGTTGTTTTTCAGACTGGAGGCCTGTGACCAGTGGAGTGCCACAAGGATCGATGCTGGGCCCTCTACTTTTTGTCATTTACATAAATGATTTGGATGCGAGCATAAGAGGTACAGTTAGTAAGTTTGCAGATGACACCAAAATTGGAGGTGTA